>NC_034612.1:34499314-34509314 GCF_900095145.1 Mus pahari
GGCACACACACACATGGGCACACACACACGGGCACACACATGGGCACACACACACATGGGCACACACACACGTACACACACATGGGCACACACATGGGTACACACACACACAGGCGTACACACACACACACATACACACACACACACATGGGCACACATGCAGAGGCCAGAGTAAGACATTGAGTGCTTCCTTCTGTAGCTCCCTGACATTTCCTTGACACAGGGCCTCTCACTGATGAAGCTGACACTGGGCCACTGATGAAGTTCACTGGGTGGATTGGTTTGCCAGCGATCCCCTGGGATATGCTTGTCCCTGCCCCTCAATACTGCGGTGACAAGTCTTTGGGGCCATGCCTAGCTTTTAGCTTTTAGGTAGGTGCTGGGGAGTTGAACTCACCTTCTCGTTTGCACAGCAAGCTCTGTTAACCACTGAGTCATCCCCCTAGCCCAGACCCTGCAAACTCTTCACAGTCGGAATGAGTGTAACTGCGGGGTGACCCATTGTCCAATCCTCTAACAAGGTGACTCTCACAGTCTCTTCTCAAGCAGGAGGAGAACCCATGGCGTGTGAGCTTGACGCCTCTGGCAAGGGAAAGAGGTGCTAATGGCTAGAAGACAATAGCCACATCTGTCCAGAAAGCATCTCCCGTGCACTGCGAGCCTGCTATTTTTGTTAGGGTACAAGGGTTGCCTCTTCAATAGCTATTCAGGGTAAACCTCAGGAAGATATGAATCAGAAATAAAACAAGCTTTAGGCCTATGGATCCATGCTGACCTTTAATCATTTATTCATCATCTTCCGGGAAGCAGCGGCGCAGGCTGCATGAGAAGGTGCCAGAAGGCGTATCTTGCAACACTTCCCTCCCTGCCGGATCTTTCCTGTCCACCTGCAAAAGATCTGTGAGCATCTTCCCCTCTAAACACCCAGCCTTGACTTCCCTTCTTGTCCCAGCCCGGCCCCTTCGGTGGGACAATGTCTGAATGGGTGGCCCATGAGTGAACTTTCTTCCAAGTCCCCAGTTGTCTTGGACAAAGTGATGATCAAAAAGCCACCAATGAACTCTGGGTTGCCCAATCCAGGTACTTCTGGTCACCTTAATCGGTGCTTGGTGACATCCAGCACACCCCACCATCGCCTCTGTCCTGAAAAGGGCACCTTTACTTTCTAAGCTTCTGTGACCCCCCCCCCATCTTGATTAACGATTAGTGTCTAGTTCCTTATTTATAAAGGATGTCTGAGTCTGGCACCAAGAGAGCAATGTTGAAAAACAAAAACAAAACAAAAAGCCTAGTGCCAGGCTGGAGTGTAGCTCAGTTGGTAGAGTGCTTACCTAGCATGCACAACTCCCTGGGTTCAAGCCCCAGCACCGCATAAACCAGCAGTCACGGAATACTTGTAATGTCAGTAATCAGAAGGTAGAAACAGGAGGACCCAGAGTTCAAGACCATCCTCAACTACATAGTGAGAGACTAACCTGGATCACACTATACTCTGTCTCATTTTTTTTTGTTTTTTTTTAAGGTTTAATATTAGTCACAGTTGCCCTGGAAACAAGATGCAGGGCACCTCAGGCACAACCACCCTGGGAAGCGCCAGGCTGGGATCGGGAGGCAACTGCGGGGAGGGAGAAGCAGAGACTAGAGCTGCTGTTGAAGCAGCCTGGTTTTGTGGGCCCTGTGTGCGGTATGCAGATCACCAAAATGAGTCTTGCAAATGAGAAATTGTTTATCCAAGAGACAGCAGAAAGTGAGGAGGCTGGAGACCCGAATCTCAAGGCTGCTCTGTGGAGGGTTGAATGAAGGGATCTTCATGGGAAAGGGATACAGGAGGGTGGTTAGATGTTAAGTAAGGAGCAGGTACGGCAGATGGAAGGCTGTTGGTGCCTGTGCTTGTCATTCTCCTGGCCCAAATGGAAGAGGTGGGATCTGTGGTCTCCCCAAAGCACCTGAAAGTGGAACTGGAGAGACTGCCCAATGGTTAAGGGTACTTGCTTCTCTCACGGAGGACCTGAGTTTAGTTCCCAGCATCTATGCCTGGCAGCACACAGCTGCCCACAATTTCTCTGTCTCTGCCTGTCTGTCTCTAGCTCTCTGTCTCTCTGTCTCTGTGTCTCTATCTCTCTGTCTCTGTCTCTGTCTCTGTCTCTCTGTCTCTCTGTCTGTCTGTCTGTCTGTCTGTCTCTCTCTCTCTCTCTCTCTCTCTCTCACTCACACTCACACACACACACACACACACACACACACAATTGAAAACAATTTAAAAAGCTTTAAGTTAGCAACAATGAAATCTATAGGGTGCCCTGAACTAAGGGCAGTGGTTTATTTAATATTTCTCTCTATTTCAAAGCCTTTACAAAATATTTTTCTATTGTGAATGTGAGGCCGGGTGGGGGTGACAGCTTTGACTGGCCAGTTTGAGTAATGCTGGTGGGCTGTGGCATACAGAGTTGATTTCTGGGTATCTGGTACATGGCTTTGGGGAGCCTCAGGGCACAGAAACTAGTGTCCTGGTATGACAGGCTGATCAAGAAGGTGGCTGGTGATTTATGTATCACAAAAACAAACATTCTGGGGTTGGAGAGATGACTCAGTCAGTCAAGTGCTTACCTCAGAAGCACAAAGAGTTGACTTTGATCTCTAGAAACCATGTAAAATGAGAAGCTGGTTCAAAGGAGGGAATCCATGCCTTACTGCAAACCTTGTCACAAGTTTCTGTGAGTTTATGAGTGCAAAGGCCTGGTCATGTCCTTGAGATGGCATTTCACTGTGTATGTGCACACAGACACACACAGACACACATGCACATATGCACACACAGACACGCACAGATACACATGCATGTGTGCACACATGCACACACAGACACAGATACACATGCACATATGTACACACACACTCTCTCATACACACACACATGCATGCACACAAATACATGCATGCACACATAGAGACACAGACAGATGCATTCACACACATGTGCACACGTGCAGACACAGACATAGATACAGAGAGAGGCACAGATGCAAATGCATGCACATACACACACATGCACACATGCATGCATGCAGACACAGATGCATGCACACACGTACACACAGAGATACAGACACAAATTCATGCACACAGATGCACTCATACACACACACATGCATGCAGACACAGATGCATGCACACACGTACACACAGAGATACAGACACAAATTCATGCACACAGATGCACTCATACACACACACATGCATGCAGACACAGATGCATGCACACACACACACACACGAACATCCCATTTTCTTTTTTTTTTTTTTTGGTTTGGTTTTTCAAGGCAGGGTTTCTCTGTGTAGCCCTGGCTGTCCTGGAACTCACTCTGTATAGACCAGGCTGGCCTCGAACTCAGAAATCTNCCTGCCTCTGCCTCCCAAGTGCTGGGATTAAAGGTGTGTGCCACCACGCCCGGCTTTTTTTTTTTTTTTTTTCCGTTGCCATTTCTAAGTACCAGGTTGTCATGCATGTTTCTGGCTGCTGCCCGTGGTCTCCCCTCCACAGTCCTTTCCTCTGGTTCCATCATGCTAGAGCAGCTCACAGAATCTCAGGGAAGCACTTTGCTTGCTTGCCAGGACGGGGGTTATGGAGGGCATGGGTGTCCTGACAGATGCAGACTGTATAGGGTGAGGTTCGGCGTGTTTTAGGAAAGGAGCTTCCGGTTTTGTGGGGTTGGAGGCACCTCCTCCTGCCCGGCAGATGGACACACTCCAGCACCTGGAAGTTCTCCAAAGCCTACAGTTTAGGAACTGGCATGTTATTGACTGAGCCATCTCCTCTGCTTGGATCTCCAGCCCCTCTTGCTTTTCAGCATGTGGTCTCATTAGAACAGTGGTTCTCCACCTTCTTAATGCTGTGACCCTTTAATACAGTTCTTCACGTAGTGGTGACCTCCAACCATCAAACTATTGCTTTGCTGCTTTCTAACTGTAACTTGGCTACTGTTATGACCCGTGGTGTGAATATCTGATACGCAGGATATCCGATGTGCTATCTCACAGGCTGAGAACCGAAAGGCACCTCCCAAGCCCTGGAAGCTCTAAGAGATCAGGATGGGTGTGTCAGGGTCTCGTGTCAGATGCTCTTCCTTGTTCGTCGCTCAGGAAATAAACAGCCAACGTTTTTATAAATCCCGTGTCAGGGTCAGTGACTGTCACTTAACCTTTCTTGTGGCTGTAACAAAATACCTGGCAAAAGTAACTTAAGGAAAAAAAAAGTTTAAAAAATAAAAGTCTCACAGTTGGAGAGTCTGTTAGGGTGACAAAGGCGTGGCAGAAGGACCTGGAGGCAGTCAGGAAGCAGAGAGAGATGGATGCTGGTGCTTGGCTCATTTATTTACACACAGTCCAGGGCCTCAATACCCACAATGGCATTGCCCTCAGTTACAGTGGGTTTTCCCACCTCAACCGAATTAGATCTCCTTCATGGACATGGCCAAAGGCCCATTTCTTGGGTGGTTCTAGTCGACTATATTAACGGTCCCAGATTACATTGTGCCAGTTTGTAAGATGATGTAATGGTTCTGTGACCACAAAAGCTGGATAGGGGGCCCTGAGGGTATAAACCAATCTGGCTGTTACTTTGGCCCTGTACTGAGCAGATGCCCAGGGGAGAAAGTGAGAATCTCAGAGCATACGTGTCTCTTCTGTGTTCTTCTCTGCCTCTCTAGGTGTTGGGTTGTTACCCATCTGGGTCCTTCTCACCAGGCCTTTCTTGCAGAAGATCTCCTGGTGCATAGATTTAAAGGTTCTCTCTCCACACCCAGCAGCCACCACCACCAGCAGCAGCCCTCTCAGGGCTCTGGTATTTTTATACCCTCTCAAGAGTCCCCAGAATTTCAAACATCACTAACTTGCAGAAACTATCTGCAGCTGGCGAAATCACACCCCTGCTAGAGCATGAGGCAAATTAGTCAGCTGCTGTGGACAGTTTAAAGCAGCCACACACCCCACACCTAGGATTAAAACAAAAACATATTTCTATAACATTTCTGTGGTTTTTTTTAAAAAGAAATTAAAATTCTCACTACACTTCAGTTTCCTCATTTCTACTTTGTGCACTCATTAAGATTTCTTGGGGGATGGAGAGATGGCTCCATTGTTAAAAGCATTTACTGTTATTGCAGAGAACTTGAGTTCAAATACCAGCGCCCACGTCAGTAGACTCACACAACTGACTCTGTATAAAACACACACACACACACACACACACACACACAGTGGGGGTTGAGTGCTCTAGTATTTTTCTTATAAGGACACCCATCCTGTAAGTTCAAAGCCCCACCAACATGATCTCTTTTAACTTTAATCACACCCCAAAGGCCCTTTCTTCACATGTAGTCACACTGCAGGCTTTAACATAAAAATTGAGTCTTACTTCTCCATCTTTCCAACATGCTCCATGGGGGTACCTCCCAGGAAAAGAACTTTTGTTCCTTGAGCTCTTATCTCTAGTCTTCTCTACTAGACTAGTAGAGCTGCTGTACTAGTAGCAATACTAGAAGTACTGCGGAACAGTTGTGTAGCTGCTTCCTCTGAATGGAGACAGCCCGTTAAAGCCCAGGAGGTAAACACAACTCACAGATCTCAGGAAGTCCCTGAAACTTAAGAAATCCACAAAGTTCTTCCCTAATCATATCAGCAGTGGTAACATCTGGGGGAAGGGAGGCTTTTTCTGTAGGTTGTGCAAGGAGCTCTGGGGATGTGGCCTTCGTGAGACATCACCTCTGCTGCGGTGGAATTCTTGGTGGTGTACCTGTCTTTAAGTCTTCCATAATCCTGAAAGTAATTTATTACCTGTTGTCCTAGTTAGCTTTCACTGTTAACTTGACACATCTTAAAAGTTCCCTGAGAAAGGAGTTTCAGTGGAGGCATTGCCTAGGTCAGATTGGCCTGTGGGCATAACTGTGGGCAATGTTCTAATTGTTGATTGATGTAGGTGACTCCAGCCCATTGTGGGTGGCACCATTCCCTTGGCAGGTGGTCCTGGACTGTAAGAAAGTTAGCTTAGCATGAGCCTGTGAGTGAGCCAGCAAGCGGTGTTCCTCCATGATTTCTGCTGTGTTTCCTTGCCTATGAGTGAGTTCATTGGTCAGAGACAGTGCTGTGCTGTCTCTAGGTTCCTGTGTCATTAAACCCAGATGATAGCCACCTTCCCATGGCTTTTGCTCTGTGTATGCATACATATTGCGACCTGGAAGCTCAAGCCAAGTAACCCTTTCCCCGCTAAGTTGCTTTGGCTGTGGTGTTTTGTCACAGCATCAAAACAAAACTCATAGATGATCTCATTTATGCTTTTGTAAGTAAACCCCAATAAATGTACTAGCTCACTATACAATAGTACAATAAATGTACTAGCTCACTATACAATAGTACAATAAATGTACTAGCTCACTATACAATAGTACAATAAGTGTACTAGCTCACTAAGCTAGGCTTGGGTAGACACTATCTTAGGTACTCTCTCACATCTCCCCCAGAAGTCACAACATGTTGTGCCCTCTAGACTGCCAGCAAGGGATGGCGTTGTATATGTTCTCCCACAGATGTCCCTAGCGCAGTTCCTGGGCTACTGGGGTTAGTCCCAGGTCCCAATAAGGGCTCACAGGCTCTGTTGTCTGGTCTCTCACCTTGAGCCCTCCTGTTCCATTCTGCACCTTTTCCTTGTCCTCGCTGGGGAGTCATATGGTTCCAGGCTGGCCTGTGCTCATTATCGGTGCTGTGTGAGAAGCCAACTGAGGGGCTAGCTATGGGGCTTCTATTATCTCAACTCCATATCTGGAGCCAGAGATAGCTGATGGGAAAGACAGAGGGAGCCATTTTGCAGACTCTTCCCAGAAGGCAGAGTCTGTGCTATGTACAAAGCTTGCCCTGGTGGGTTCCTTGTCAGGTCTTGATGAGGGAGAAAGGATTGCCTGTCTCTCTGGGTCCCGGGATTTTGGACACTGTGTCTGCTTCGAAGGACGACGAGAAGGCTCACTGCACAGGCTGCAGCTGCTCATTTATTATTGATGTAGCCCTTGGCTGCCCTCTTTTGAGCAGCTCTGCTCTGTATGTAAATTCCAATCTGGTTTCAGAGCAGCAAGGATGCTGTCCCACAGGCAAGTCCCATGTCAGCTGTGGCTGCTTGGGGTGGCCCTGGACCAAGAAGAGCATGTTCCCACCTGACCCAGAAGAGCCTGGATTTTGGGATTGGGAGCCCCAGATTTTAATGCATCCGGAACCTGTTTTATTTTGCCTCATTCTCCAGGGATAGCTTCATGCATGTGTGCATGTGCTTGTTCGTTTGTGTGTGTGTGTGTGTGTGTGCTGCCAGGAGGTCAACTTCGACTATCTTCTTCACTCTCTCTCTCCACTTTTTCTTCTGCGTGTTTGTATATGATGTCTTGAGAAAGATGTCTTTTCTCTCAATCTAGGTGGTCACCATTTTAAAGAAGCAACCGTTTAGATTGTACCTAAGATTAAGGTTCCAGGTGTCAATCTTACAGAGAAAAACAACTAGGGACTTTCCAACCCCCACCCCCATTACTCCCCTGAATTGCTACCCTCCCTCTGCATTGCTCCTGACCAACCGAGCCATAGATGGAGAGAGAGCCTTTGGTCTCAGCCAGTGAGGACCAGGGTCAGGCTCCCCTTCCTTTGGGAGTAACAGACCAGCTGACTGACCGTGCCGGGAGCTTGCTCCTTCTGCAGAAGTAAAATTTGTCCTGCCAGATACACCGACTGCCTGTGCTCTTTGTTGCCTCCGACATCCCACACTTCCAATGCATAGCATGCATTTGTGTGTATTCATGTGTACAAGTGTAGGCATGTCCACGAAGGATAGAGGACAACTTTGGGTGTTGACCCTGGCCTTCTACCTTGTTTGAGACAAGAAGTCTTGCTCTCTGCTGTGTACACCAGGACACCTGGGTGTGATCTTCCCGTGACTTTCTTGTCTGTGCCTCCTATCTCACTGTGGGACTGCTGGGATTATAGGTATGCACCACTGTAAGTAATGTGGGTGCTGGGGATTCGAACTCAGGTCCTCACACTTGCACAGCAGGTTCTTTACCCACTAAGCCATCGATCTCTCCTTCCATCTAGCCTGCTTTTGTGAGACAGGATCTCTTCATCAGATCTGGAATGCATCAGTTCAGCTAGGCTGGCCAATGAGCTCTAGAGATGGGAGCTGTGTCTCTTGGTCAGCATTGGGGTTAAAGACGTAGATACCAAGCTTTTTAGGTGGGTACTGGGCATTTGACAGGTCCACATGTGTGTGCGGCAAGCACATTATTCACTAAGCCATTTCCCCAGCTATAAGGATGACTTATTTTTATTTAATTATATAATGTTTAATTTTTTGAAAAACTTATAATGTACATAATGTATCTTGTTCATATCACCCCTACACACACACACACACACACACACACACACACACACACACACTCCCTCCCTCCATCTAGCTTTCTGTTTCTCCATTGTATCCTCCACCTTCCTGAAATTTCATGCTTTTTATAACTTATTAATGTATTAGTCAGGGTTCTCTAGAGTAACAAAACTTATAGAATGAATCTCTCTCTCTCTCTCTCTCTCTCTCACACACACACACACACACACACACACACACACACACACACAAACACATATACACACTTTAATTCCAGAAGAGGCAGAGGCAGAGGCAGAGGCAGAGGCAGAGGCAGAGGCAGAGGCAGAGGCAGAGGCAGAGGCAGAGGCAGAGGCAGAGNAGAGGCAGAGGCAGAGGCAGAGGCAGAGGCAGAGGCAGAGGCAGAGGCAGAGGCAGAGGCAGAGGCAGAGGCAGAGGCAGAGGCAGAAGGCACAGGTAGGCAGATCTCTGAGTTCCAGACCAGCCTGGTCTACATATTGAGTTCCAGGACAGGAAAGTCAGGGCTGTTAAGACAGAGAAGCCCTTTTTCAGGAAAGCAAGCAAGCAAGCAAGTAAGCAAGAATTTACTAGGATGATTTATAGGCTATGGTCCAGCTAAACTGGCTATATATGAATGGAAAGTCCAAGAACCCAGTAGTTTCTCAGTCCCACAAGGCTGGGTGTCTCAGCTAGTCTTTAGTAGATTCTGGAATACTGAAGAAATAGGCTCTAATGCCAGTGAAGGAATAGACCTGCTAGCAAGGCGAGAGCAAGCAGGCAAAACCCAAAAGCTTCCTTTTTCTGTGTCCTTATATAGGCTTCCAGCAGAAGGTGTGCCCCAGATTAGATCTGGATTAAAGCTGTGGCCTCCATTTGTGAATTTTAGTTAATTCTATATGTAGTCAAGTTGACAACCAAGAGTAGTCGTCACGACTTAAGGCTAATCAGTGCTTTGTATATGCACATGTGTGTGTAAAAGCACCCACTGGGGCAGGTAACCTACCAATTTTTGCTTCCTTTATCAAAGAAGATGTCTCTCCCTTGCTTGACAGCTGTCAACTGCAGAAAGGATGTTAAAAGTCGGAGGATGGGGAGAGGTGCTATGAAAATCTGGTCTCTAGACATAATACGGCTCTCACACACAAGAACTCAGAGGAATTCTGCTCTCACACAGGACCTCCACAAGATCAAGACAGTTAAAATTTGAGTAGGGAGGAGGGAGCCCCTCCCAATGCCTCAACAATAGCTAAGAAGTTACTGTCAATTGAGGATTGATTCCCTATTCATACAGGGCCACTTACAATGTCCATAGGAGCCCATGGGCCTCTCTCTTCCATCTGATGCCACCTCTACTTTGCTCTAGGGACCTACGTACAAGCCTCACCATCGCTTGGAGGTTGTTGCTTATTGTTTATGCACAGCACACAGAAAGGATTGAAGAGGGTAGAGTCGATGACACTCCTCCATCTGGCAGTTGTGGGCCATGTGTGGCTGGTTAATGTTAAGTAAAATTGTAAAATTTGCAATTTGGTTCTCAGTCGCATTGGCCACGTTTCAAGCACTCGGTCATCACAGGGGACTGGTAGCCACCAT
>NC_034612.1:34511814-34554029 GCF_900095145.1 Mus pahari
ACAATTGTTTACAGTTGTGTTTATTTATGTAGTAGCATGTGGGACTGAACCCAGGGCTCCACACACATAGCACCAACACTTCACTACTGACCTTCATTCCCCGCAGTCTCCACAGTGATCTGCAAGTTTCAAAGGGTGATGGGGAATCTTCATAGCAAATAATAGAGGCTGAGAAGGGATACGGGAGGGAGCCACTGTGGTAGGCGGAGACATCACGTGGTCAGAGGAGAGCAGTGTGTGGCCCTGTGGTACAGTGTACTGTGGGGAAAGTAAAAGAGAAAAGCTCTCACGGTGGCTCTCAAGCTTCCTAATGCTAGTGTGACCCTTTAATATACTTCCTCATGTTGTGGTGACCCCCGACCATAAAATTACTTTCGTTGCTACTTCATAACTGTAATTTTGCTAGTTACGATCATTATGTAAGTACCTGTGTTTTCTGACGGTCTCAGGAGACCCCAGTGAAAAGGTCATTCCACCCCCAAAGGGGTCGAGGCCCACAGGTTGAGAGCCACTGCTGTATGAGGTAATCAGAACCCAGACTAGGAAGCCATGGGCAGCCCTTACATGACCTTTGGGTTGTCTCTAAGAGACCCAGAGATCCACCAGTTACTTTCTCTGTGTCCCTAGGTGACCCACTCCCGCTTCTGTTTCAAAGAAGTCACAGCCTCTCAAAACAGCACCCAGCTGGGGACCAAGTGTTTAAGCACAAGAGCCTGTGACAGACATTTCACACTCAAATTGTACCAGGCTACACCGGACACCAGCAAATCTGGTAACAGACAGCTACTGAAGAACTAGTTGAAGATCGGATACTCTGTAGCAGTGGTTCTCAACCTATGGGTAGCAACCCCTTTTGGGAAGGGGGGGGTGCATACCAGATAGTTACACTACAACTCAAAACAGCAGCAAACTTACAGTTATAAAGTAGCAACAAAAATAATTTTATGGTTGGGTGGGTCACCACAACACAAGAACTGTATTAAAGGGTCGCAGCATCAGGAAGGTTGAGAGCCGCTGCTCCGGACTGCTGTTAATCTGATAAAGCCGTTGTTAGGGATCTGGCTCGAACCGACAAGTGTCTTCCCAGGATTATTCTGGCAGATGTGTTGACAATGGATTTTAGTGGGGACCCATGCAGAAATAGACCTAGGAAGGTCCTGTGGCATCCCAAAGAGAGATGAGGGTGATTTGGAAGAAGATGATGGCCATGGGAGGTGCTGAGACATGATGCTCACATTCCTGTTGGGTTAAGGTTTTTCTAGAGGCCCAGGAGTCCTGATGTGCATTCAAGATCTCCATGTCACGATCCAAGTCAGAAGCTTGTGTTTTCCAGCCTCAAGATCTGGGTCACAGGTGTGTGATCGTAGTTCATTCCAGATGTAGTCAAGTTGACAATGAGGAATAGCCATCTAGGATGGGAAGGTCAACCAGTCAACATTACCTTCAAATGTGGCCACATTGAAAGCATCGCGTGGAAGATTCCAGAAATCAGCAATCCATGATTCTTAAACTGCAAAGTCCTTCTGAGCAGCACAATGAAACCTGGAGCTCTTCCACCCCGTCCTTGAGACCTTCTGTATCAGCACATCCACACTGTCTCCTCAGTCGGCAGATCAAGGCTTGTTAGGTGTATCCATGATGTATATACTACCCTCCCTTTCATCACTCAGGAGCCACCTCAGTTATCATACCATCTGTTGAGTTATCACATCGCTTGTGTGGCAGTGTCTGCCTGTGCAGACCTGGGGCAGGGGAGGGAGCGATCCCACTGCACACCCTGGAGACAAGATTTCCAGGGTTGGACACGACTCGACCCCACTCCTGGTTCAGACTGGCTTCTCAGGGTTCCATGGTTCTCACTTCACCTCATCCTGTAGGCATTGATCATATCCCTCACCGTGTCATAAGAATGGTGAGTACATACCACATGGTATTTTAAGAGAGAAATGATTTATTCGCATTACTTTCATTAAAGGATACTGTTATAACCTATTTCATTATCGTTTGCAATCTTTTGCAGTTTTAATTAATAAATTAAGCATTATCACACACACACACACACATATGTGTGTGTGTGTGTGTGTGTGTGTGTGTGTACATATATGGAAAAATCATAGCCTTTGGTCTCTCTATGGGTTCAGGAATACATTGGAGTTCTTAGAATGAATCCCTTAGGGGGAAGGGAAGTCTACCATAGAGAGTGCTTAAACCTGTCTCAGCAGGAGGTAGCCTGAGGAACTGGAGCATAGAAGTGAGACAATGGTTGGGAGAAGAAAATAGGGTCAGGATGGGGTCTGAAGGCTATGAATGCAGAGTCTGGTACAGACGTGGTTGAGGTGGTGCGATTGGTGGGGGCTCCCTTCAACCTATTTTCATTTCCCACAAAAGACCACAACCATTTCCCATGCCTTCGTACTTTATATCAGTTTTGCAATTTTTAATATAAACCAATGGATTATTGAAGACCGTTCCATTATTCATCTGGAATCCATTTTTACCTTTGGAAAGCAAGCATTATTTTTCCATCTCTCCCTCCCTTGAAATGCTCTGGGCTTCCCACACTACCTGTTCACTTTCCGCTTTAGAAGCTGGGAGAGGCTCCTGGCAGGCTCCATGGTCAGGGTGGACGGGTGCCCAGTGCCCTGGGCCTGGAATGGCGATCGATTCTTGGTGTGAAGGAGGCTTATAGCTGTTGGATTCAAACCTTGCAGTCTGTTCATTCAGTCATGGAAATGGTCAGGATTTAATTACCAAAGCATAGCAGACAAATCCGAGAGCGGGCACAGCAGATGAGGGAGTAGTAAGCCAGAGAGAGCCTCGGGCCTTCAGCTTGAGGTGGGAGGGTGTTTTTGTCACTGACTGGCCAGTGTGGCTTCTGTATTTCTGAGTGTGAGCCAACCCATTACTCCATCTGTCAGCGAGCAGCCCCGGAAACAGGGCTGTCCTACTCGGGGGACAGAGATTCAACTTGCTAAAGACTGGATGTTCACGCTCTCCCCAAATTCTTCTGTGGAAGCTTTAATTTCTGATGAGACAGTTCTAGGAGGTGGAGCCTCATGAGTGATATCAGCGCTCTCAAGGGATGAGACAAGAGCTGGCTTGCCGCCAAGACTGATGACCTGAGTTCAGGGCCAGATACCTACATGGTATAAGCAGAGAACTGACTCTCGCAAGTCCCCTGACTTCTACACGTGCACCATGGCATATATGTAAATACATGTATACTGATGTATGCATACTAATAAATGTAATAACAGTTTAAGAAAGGAAGGAGAGAGGGAGGGAAGAAGGACAGGAAAGACAGGGAGGGGGAGGGAGAGGAAGAGAGGGAGGGAGGGAGAGAGGGAGAGAGAGAGAGAGAGAGAGAGAGAGAGAGAGAGAGAGAGAGAGAGAGAGAGAGAGAGAGAGAGAGAAGGAGAATGAATAAAGGCCAGGAGGTGACCCTTCCCCAGAACTATCTATCCTGCTAATACCTTGGTGGCCTTTCTTAATTTCTTTCTTTCTTTCTTTCTTTCTTTCTTTCTTTCTTTCTTTCTTTCTTTCTTTCTTTCTTTCTTTCTTTCTTGGTATTGTTCTCATGTTTATTGATTTTGAGGCAGGGTCTTGAACTTGCTATGTAGATGAAGATGGCTTTGAACTCATAGTCATCCTGGTTCCACATCCCAAGTGGTAGGATTACAAGCACGAGGTATCATGTTAGTTTGTTTGGTTAATTAACTAATTAATTAATTTTATTGTTGTTATGTTTTGGTTTTTGAAGATATAGTTTCCCTATGTAGCCCAGGCTGGCCTTGAACTCACTGTGTAATGGAGATTGGTCTTGAACTCAGGAACCTCCTGTTTAAGTCTTCCAAGTGCTAGGATTATAGACAGGCACCATGAAGCCTGGCAGTTGACACCCTGACCTTAGATTTCCAGCCCCGAGACTCGTGAGAAGTCCCTTTCACAAGTTCAAGCCTCCCAGTTGGCTGTGTTTTGTTATAGCAGCCTATGGTAACTGAATAGGAGCACTTTTGAACTGGGGAGAGGGCTTAGTAGGGAAAGTACCTATTTTGAGAGGATAAGGACCAGAGTTCCGGTTCCCAGAATTCATGCTTGTAATCTCTGGGAGTGTGGGGTTTGAGGGAGTGGAGAAGGTAGATCCATGGAACTTGCTGGAGGACCAGTCCAGCCTGCTAAGCGAAGTTCCAGGCCAATGAGAGTCCCTGACTCAAGAAAAAGATGGAAGGCATCCACGGAAGGATACCTGAGGCACTGCCACACCTATGCACAAATACCTGTGTGTGTCTCACATACAAGGATGTCCTCCTTCAGCCTCTTCCTCCACTCTCATTCTCTCCGTCTCTGTCCCTGTCTGTCTTACACACACACACACACACACACACACACACCATATCACACATACAATCACCCCCACACCTACACCACACACAGACACACACACATATACCATACCACACATACATGCCACACCCACACCCCCCACACCACACACACACACACACACACACACACACACACACACACATACTTTTAAGGGATAGTCCAAAGCTTGTGACAGGGCCCAGGAAGGTGGCCACAGGGACTACCTTCTGAAGCAGCACGTCTTTCTTGCCTCTGCCCCACCTAAAGGTTTTCTCAAAGGCAGCTACATTTTTTATCCTTTCAATTATCATGTATGTGCATGGTATACATGTGTCCGTGCGTATTGGCATACGTGGGGGGTGTGAATACACGTGAGCTTGTGCGTATGGAAGCCCAAGGTTGATTTTAGGAACCATGTCTGGTCTCCCCTTCTACCTTGTCTCATAATCAAACCTAGAGCAGAGATCCCAGGCAGCCGCCACACCCATTCTGCATTTACGCAGCGTTGAGGACCCAAACTCCAGTCCTCAAGCTGGGCAGCAAGCGCTTCACCCATTGGGCTGCCTGCCCAGCCCTTCAAGGCAGTTTTGACTGTGCATGTGGCTTGCTTGGAGAACGGATTTATCATCCCCCAAGGGAGCTGGGGTGTCCTTGTGCCGGTTCATTTGTTCATCCCTTCATTCATTAAGAGTGCTACTGAAACACCCGTCTCACATCCGCTCCCCTGCTCCATGTCAAATAAAAGATTCCCCAGTCATTTGTCCACTCAAGGCCAGGTTACCGGGGTAATTGGAGGCTTCCGAGTCCCCGTCGATTAGAAGTCCTTGGGCAGAATGACACATCTCTATAGGGTCAGACCCTTAGAAAAATAAGCTTTCAGCAGTGGCTTCTTGCCAGCAAGCCATGCCATCCATCAAAACTGCCACCTGGGGCCTCAGGGGCTGACTGAGTGGATAGAGGTGACTGCCACCAAGCTGAGGACTTGGGTTTGATCTCCAGAATCCACATGGTAGAGGGACAGAACTGTCTCTTGAAAGCTGTCTTCTGACATTCACACAAATATGGGCACACGTACACCCTCTGTACCAAACAATGTTATTACAAATCTATAGGCCTTTGAGATGGCTCACCTTGTAAAACATTTGCCATCAAGTCTGATGACCTGAGTTCGATTCCCAGTACCCACTCAGTGGGAGGAGAGAACTTACTTCTGGATGTTGTCCTGTGCACTTTCACGAATGCACTGTTTCAATGCACACATGCACATGCATGTGTGAACACACACGGTAAAAATTAAAAAAGAAGCCCTATATATGCCTTGACCTTCCAAAGGGGGCTTCCGGATCTTGAGGAAGTTTTCTGGCTTGAAGCAAAAAGACTGCCCCTTTTGATCACCAGTGCAAACACTTGCTCCTCAAAGCCAGATGGCATCGAACCCATGACCCCTCCCTCACTCCCCAAGTTACTTGAAAAGCAAATAAACCTAGCCGCCTGCTCCACTCTCGTCCCTTTCTGACTTGCGCTGGATGCATTCTCCATAAGAACTTGCTGCGCTCAGAAGGCTGGGACGTCAGCTCTAGTTCACTGTCACCTATGTGGGCCTTTCCTTCTTATCTATGGCGTGCATCTGGGTTGCACCAAGCGCTGAATCTTCTGGAATATTACAGAACAAACATCCACACACGTGGCAAAAGCCTGCTAAGACCATCCGTGTCCTAAAGGAGGTTTTGTTGTTGTTTGTCTGTTCGTTTTTATCCTCTCACACAATACATCCTGACTGCAGCCTCCCCTCCCTCCCCTCTTCCCCAGATCTACTGCTCCTTGAGAAAAGAGCAGGCCTCCTAGGGATATCAACTGAATACAGCATAACAAGTTACAATACGACTAGGCACAAATCTTCATATCAAGGCTTGTCAAGACAACCCAGTAGGACGCAAAGGGTCCCAAGAGCAAGCAGAAGGGTCAGAGACACCCCTACTCCCATTGTTTGGAGTCCCACAAAAACCCCAAGCTAAGTAACCATAACATAATGTGCGGAGAGACCTGTGCAACCTGCATGGTTGCCACTTTAGTCATAGGTGAGCCCTATGAGCCCTGCTTGGTTGACTGTAGACTGTGTTTTCCTGGTGTCCACAAACCCTCTGGCTCCTACAATCTGTCTTTGTTAAGGTTTTACTGCTGTGAAGTGACACCATGACCAAGGCAACTTCTATAAAGGACAACATTCAATCAGGATTGGCTTTAGGTTCAGTGGTTCAGTTCATTATCATCGAGGCAAGACACGTGGCAACATCCAGGCAGGCATGGTGCTGGAGGAGCTGAGAGTTCTATATCTTCTTCCAAAGGAAGCCAGGAGCAGATTGGCTCCCGCATGGCTAGGTGGAGGGTCTCTAAACCTGTTCCCACAGTGACAACCTTCCTCTAACAAGGCCACACCTACTCTAATAAGGCAACAGCTCCTAATAGTGTCACTCTCTAGGCCAAACATTCGAACCACAAGTGACTCTTCTGAACTGGGTAGAGATTCATAGCCCACCCCCACAATGACACACTTCCTCCAACAAGGCCACACCTCCTAACAGAACCACTCCCTATGGGCCAAGCATATTCATACCACCACACAATCCTTCTTCACTTTCTTCCGCAGGATTCCCAGAGCTCTGCCTAATGTTTAGCGTTGAGTCTCTGCACCTGCTCCCATCAGCTGCTGGAGGAAGTCTCCCTGATGATGACTGGGCTAGGCACAGATCCTAAATCTCTGGGCCATCCATCTTCTGGTTCCTGACCATCCAAGCAGTGTCCAGCATGGGCTCCCTCTTCCTCTTAAGGCATGGATGTTAGATCAGTCATTGGATGGCCACTCTCACAAGCTCTGAGCCACCATTGCCCTAACACATCTTGCAGACAGGACAGGTTGTAGGCCAAAGGTTTTGTGGCTGGATTGTTGTCCAGTTTCCACCACTGGAATCCTTGCCTGGTTACAGAAGATGGCCAGTTCAAGCTCTGTATTCTCTAAAGGAGGTATTTTATTTTGTTTTGTTCTTTATGTTGTTCTGATTTTTAAACACACAAGAAGTCCTTATGACAAGAAGTGACCAACTCAAAAGCCTTAGGAAGTCCCTGAAACAGACCAGATGCACTAGGCTCTTCCCTTCACAAGTTTGCATAAGCAGCAAGGATTACTGTGGGGAGTCAGAGCAGAGAAGCTGTTTGCAAAGATACTCTTTGACCTATCAAGTTGCCTTTAAGTTGTACTGTGAGCTCCAAGGTACCAGTTTTCATAAGCTGTCTCATCTGAGGCGGGCTTCAGCTCAGCTGATACAGTTCCCTTTGAGTCATCCCTACTCCTGCCAGTCACCCCAATAAACTTACTGTTTTACCAAATTGAACTTTGGTATATTGTTACTTTGCTCTGTTATGGGTTCTCTGTCTGGGACAAATAGATATTTATGTTGCATCTCCCCAGGAAAAGTGTCATACAACACTGAGCACAGAATCACCAAGGTGAATTTTACTCAACTAGATGCTTAAACAAAACAAAACAAAACAAAACAAAACAAAACAACAAACCATTTTTTTTCTTTGCATTGACAAGAGAGAAAGCTCCTTAGCTGATGATCAAACTGGAATGTTGCCCAATGGTCAAGAGACTTTGTTTTGAAAAGAAGACAGAGCTGGAGAGATGTCTGACTAAGAACACGTACCGCCCAGGACCCATGTGGGCAGCCCACGATCCCCTGTAACTGCATGTGATCCAGTGCCCTCTTCTCTGGCCTCCACAGGCACTGCATGCACATGCACACGCATAAACATAGTCCATACGGTTTTTTAAAACATGCTCACAACCTGTCACACTGTAGCAGATATGACCTCACCACTACCCTATAAACATGACTACGATTTATTTTTTGAGGTAAAGTTTTATGCTCCAAGGCTATTTCTATATCTCTTTTCAAAATTAAACTTGGTTCTTCTAATGGAGAGACAGAACAGAGCCATTTGTTTCCTGACACCTCTTACCTTTAGGATACTAAGTAGTTAGAATGGATTCCTTTCATTTTATTATTAAATTATTTTTATTTCTTTATTTTTCAAGACAGTTTCTCTGAGTAGTCCTGGCTGTCCTAGAACTCACTCTATAGACCAAACTGGCCTTGAAATCACAGGAACCCACCTGCCTTTGCCTCCTGAGTACTGGGATTAGAGGCATGTACCACCACCAACGGGCTGTCATTTTTATCTTAAAAGTACATAATCAGCTAGCTGTGGTGATGCATGCCTGTGGTCCCAGCATTCAGGATTTCCAGTTCTGAACTAGGCTGCAGTACATAGTGAGATCCTGGAGAGAGAGAGAGAGAGAGAGAGAGAGAGAGAGAGAGAGAGAGAGAGAGAGAGAAAACGGTTAATTTCCTCCTCCTTTTGCCTCTGTCTCAAATATGCTGAAGTTACTGGCATGCACCAGCAGCTCTTCCATAAAACTTTATATTAAGCTTAATTTTAAAAATTAATTTAGCCGGGCGTGGTGGCGCACGCCTTTAATCCCAGCACTTGGGAGGCAGAGGCAGGTGGATTTCTGAGTTCGAGGCCAGCCTGCTCTACAGAGTGAGTTCCAGGACAGCCAGGGCTACACAGAGAAACCCTGTCTCGGAAAACCAAAAAAAAAAAAAAAATAATAATAATAATAAATAAATTAATTTTCACATGTATATGAATGTGGTGTGTGTGCGTGTGTTTGAGTATTTGCTTGTATGTGGGCACATGCTTAAGTCATGTTAACTACATCTATCCTTTCAGGCAACTATAGTCAAAGAACACAAGGCCCTTTATAGCTTTGGGGATATACAGAACATATGTGTTCTTCATTTTATTTACTTTGGGTTTTTTGTAGTGCTGGAGTGGAATCCAGGGCTTTGTATTAACTAGGTAAGTGCTCTACTGTTGAGCCACACCCCACCCCTCATTGGGGAATTTTAGACAGGGGCTCTACCACTGAGCCACACCCCAGCCCCTCACTGGGGGATTCTAGGCAGGGCCTCTACCACCGAGCCACACCCTAGCCCCTCACTGAGAGATTCTAGGCAGGGGCTCTACCACTGAGCCACACCCCAGCCCCTNACTGGGGGATTCTAGGCAGGGGCTCTACCACTGAGCCACGCCCCCAGCCCATCACTGGGGGATTCCAGGCAGGCACTACTGAACCACATCCAATCAAATAGCACATAATCATCAATGTAAGTCATCCTTCTGTGCAATATAGCTCATGGAAACTTTTTACTCCATTGAAGATAGAACAGGATTTCTACTCTTTTTATTTTTCCTTCTTTCAGGGCTGTGAGAAAAGATGAGAGAAACCAGGACTACAGCAACATTCCTGGGTGTCTGTCACTGACTTATCCCTCTGGGCTGAGGAGATAGTAGACACTTAGAGAATGTTTCAGAGGAAGGTATTGCCATTCACAAACATAAAAGCCACGTGGTTTTCTGCCAAACATCTGTTTTATTAATATTAGATGAGAGTGCTTTTGGCTGTTGAGAAAACATAACTATAAACCGTGTAAGTACAATGATCACATCCTTAATACATTTTATGAGATTCCCCTGTATGGGAACCGGAACATTCTTCCACTTGTGTTTTTATCCTATGCCAGTGCAGTGTGTAATGAGAACATCAATCTACATGGGATAATAAAAATAAAATTTACTACGTCTGCTTGATATTAAAATTTTCTTGAGCTGTATCATATTCCTTCCTCAGTGAGATGAATTTGAGCTTATTTGAAAATTGCCTGTCTTTGTCTGACGTGTCAGCCCAGTGGTCTCATGACGAGGGCCTGATGTAGCTGACCCATTAACAGCTAGTCAATCTGGAATCTACACACCTTCCTTAAGGGTTTGTGTGTTAAAGTCTTGGTTGCCAGTTGGTGGCACTGTTGAGAGGTGATTGGATCATGAGGGTGCTAAACTTCCTCAGAGGATAAACTCACTGATGGGTAGCCACTTAAGAGGCTACTAGGAGGTGGGGCCCAGTTGGATGATTTGGAGGTGCTGCCTTTGAAAGGTATGTACGTCTTCAGTGTCTGTGGAGGTGGGTGGGTTCACATGCACATGTTCACACTATGTACGAGGTTGTAACACGTATGTTAGAGCTTGGCATCACTTGTCTTTCACTGTTACTCTATGTTATCTCTCCATCTCCTTGGAATTGAAACTTTCTATCCTGGAGGGAAGTTCCCAAAGACTCAGAAAGTTCTAGACGGAGGTTCCTTATGACCCAGGAAGTAAGCAACTTCAAAGTCTCAGGAAGTCTCCAAGGCCTCTCCCTGTTTATCTAAACAGTAAGAACTGCTTAGGAAAAGAGAATCTCTGGCCTGCTGACCTGTTTGTAAGCTGTGGAAAGAGATCCAGCGTTACAGCCTTTGTATGCCATCACCACGCTGGGCTTTTAAATGATTTAGTTGTTTTTTTTTTTTTTTTTAATGATCCCTGCTCCTATAAGTAACCCCTCATCCATACTCTAGTATACATCCTCAATAAATTCTTCTGTTCACCAAACTGGATTTTGGTGTAGTCAAACATACCTTGGTCTGTCATTGGTTTCTAACGTAGGATGAGTTAGATATGTGCATGTATGTCATGTCTCCCCAGAACTGTCTCACACAAAACTCTCCACCTGACTTTCTGAGACCAAGTCTCTCACTGAACCTAAAGCTCACTAGTTCAGCTAAGCTGGTGGACCACCGAGCTCCATTCTCCCAACCCTGGGCTCATAGATGTGCCAGGCTTTGATGTGGCGACCAGGGACTTGAACTCAGGTGTGGCGAGCACTTTATAAACTGAGCCATCTCCTACACTGAAAGGCATATCTTCTTGTCCCTGTCTCTTGCAGACGTTCTGTTTTCTGACTTCCATTATGTAAGCAGCTTTGCTTTGCACGAGGAGCCCAGAAACCATGCAAAGAGCCTACTGTGGACTGAAAGGATGCACACAACTCAGCCTTCCCTCTTTGCAGTTGTCTTGTGGATTTTGTCACATCAATGGAAAGTGACAGTGCACTTGGCAAGAGCAAAATGATCTAGGTAGCCAGCTGCTGATTCCTAGGCACCTGCTGGCTTCCTGGGGGAAACATGTGTAGCTAAAGATCTTGCTTGGGGCTGGGAAGGATGACTTGCTAGGTAAAGCCGCAGAAGTGGGAGGAGCTGAGACAAATCCCCAGAACCTCTTTATAGCTGGGCGGGATAATATGCATCTGTACTCCCAGGACTTACAGTGAGGTGGGAGACAAAGATAGGCCAAATCCCAGAAGCTCATGAGCTAGCTCGCCTTTCATATGCAAAGGCGAGCAACAAAGAAACCTTGTCTCAAACAACATGGAAGGCAACACACACCTGAGGTTGTCCTCAAGTCTCTACATGTGCACTGTGGCATGTGTGTACACTCCCTTTCTCTCCCCGGCACCCTCCCCATCCTCCTATCCCCCTCCTGCCAGCATGCACAAATGTACATGGGCACACACACACACATTCACACACACACAAGATCTCATGTAAGCTGGGTACAAAAGCATTTGGTAGGACTGTGAACATCAGCAGCACATTAAGATCACAGAGGCAAGCTTTGGGGGGACATGAAGGCAAATGAATAGGCCAGCGCATGTCTTCAGTAGGACAGATATCTGTGTGGCCTGAGGTTCAACAGCTCCATTTCTGTGCATTGCTTCTCGGGGTAGCAGAAAGCACAGATCATGAGACATGGTTCATTCCTTCCACCAGAAATCCCCACCAGCCGGGCCGTCTGCAAATCTACAGCACAAATAGGAATGGATACCCACGATTATTACCACCCAGCAGTGAGATTCCTAGGGAGCCTTCGGGTTTATCACAGCCAGATTAAATTATGGGCGCCGAGGTTTTGGTGTGAGTCTATTTTGCCGTGTCTATCTTTGTCTGAGCACAGCAGATCCGTGTAAGGTATGGCTGAATGTTCCATTAACTAAGATATCTGATTGAGACAGAGAGCCTCCTCCTCCAGCCCTGCGAGAGGGCGGAACTGCCTGAAATCTGCTCGTAAAATTTACAGGAGGGAATCTGGAGCAGTGGCTCCGTGGGAAAAGCATTTGCTGTACAAACATGAGCACCTGGGTTTGGACCCCTAGCACCCAGTAAAAATTTGGCTGTCCATGTGTAGACCTGTAACCTCTGTGCTGGAAGAGGTAGAGACAGGCGGATCCCTGGAGCTCACTGGTCAGTAAGCCCAGTTTAACCGGTGAGCTCCAGGGTCAATGAGAGACCCTGTCTCCAAAAAAACGAGATGGAGAACAATAGAGGAAGACACTTCACTCTGACCTCATGAACACACAAAGGTGAACAGATTAGCAGACATATGCACACACACACACACACACACACACACACACACACACACACACACAAACACATTTTAAAATGACAAAATGGCCATCCATCTTGGCATGCTTCATGAGGGCCAATGGTGGGGGATGGAGGTTTATACTGGACTGGTATAAGCCGGCCCCAGGAAGCTGAGCAGAATCTAGACCTATGGAGTCTACATGAAGCTTGTGGGAGAAATGGGTTATTCAGGAATTATTTCACCTGGACCCAATGAGCCATGAATATCCTACCCTTGCTCAGAAACTGACATGTCCACTAACTGTGTCTCCGGCATAATGGCAGGCAGCTGCTGACTCCCCAACCTCTTCCAAGGGACACAATAAACACTGCATATATCAACAGGCACAGATGGATATTGTATGTGATACAAATGTCATGTTGTTCTTTCTGGACAGCGCTATCCACAGCTGGCACTCAAGGCCCAGTTCCTTCCTACTAATACTGGCTTAGATTACGAAAAAACATTTTTGGCTCCAAGTGGTTATTTGGAGTCAGAGGTACCTGTGAGAGACACAAATGAAAATGGGCTCATGGTCCTGCTTAAATCAATACAGTAGTTGGGTTGTATTTCTGGTACTAGGGATTGAACCCAAGGCCTCACACATGCTAAGCAACTGATCTACCACTAAGCCACACCCCAGCCCCTCACTGAGGGATTCTAGGTAGAGGCTCTACCACTGAGCCACACCCCAGCCCCTCACTGGGGGATTCTAGGCAGGGGCTCTACCACTGAGCCACACCCCCAGCCCCTCACTGAGGGATTCTAGGCAGGGACTCTACCGCTGAGCCACACCCCAGCCCCTCACTGGGGGATTCTAGGCAGGGACTCTACCACTGAGCCACACCCCCAACCCCTCACTGAGGGATTCTAGGCAGGGGCTCTACCACTGAGCCACACCCCAGCCCCTCACTGGGGGATTCTAGGCAGGGGCTCTACCACTGAGCCACACCCCAGCCCCTCACTGGGGGGATTCTAGGCAGGGGCTCTACCACTGGGCCACACCCCAGCCCCTCACTGGGGGGATTCTAGGCAGGGGCTCTACCACTGGGCCATACTTCTAGCCCCTCAAGTATATGTAAGGCCTTTGTTTTTTCAGGCAGAATCTCATGTAGCCCAGGGTGGGCTTGAAATTAATATAATGACCTTGCTCTTGACCCTTCTGACTCTAGAGTCCACAAGTGCTGGGATTATAAGCATGAGTCACCATCTCTTTTATGTGGTGTTGAGAATGAAACCCAGGCTACATGTACACAGGTGACTTAGTTCCATGTCCTGTCACTATGATAAAACACTGACAAAAATCAACTGAAGGGGCAAATTTTCAGGAGATAGTCCATCACTATGGAGAGATCATAGAGGCAGGAATGTGAAGTAACTGCTTATGTCACATCCACAGTCAGGAGCAGAGAATGATGAATGAGTATATGCCTGCTGGTGCTTAGAGCTCACACTCTCTCTACAATCCAGGAATCCCTGACCAGGGAATGGTGCCATCTATAGTGGTCTGGGTCTTCCCTCTTGTTGTATGACAAAACTTTTCCTGGGGAGATGCAACATACACACACACACACACACACACACACACACGCATGCACACACTCACATGTACACTTACTCTTCCCACATAGGGAACCCACAAAGAGCAAAGTATGGTATCACCAAAATCCATCCAACTTGGTGAACCAATGAATTTTATTGGTATGTGGGTAAAGTGGAAATTTCTGGTTTCTTTGGAAAGTCAGTTATGTCAAATGATGTTTTGCTGGGTGGATAGGTGAAAAGACATTTTGCAAAAGGAGACATGTGAAGGAATGTTTCACTGAAGCAGACACAGGTGAAAGGATGTTTTGCTATAGTAGACACGTGAAATGAAATGTGATGTTTAGAATGTAAATTTGACTCCACAGACAGTAGGAGCTGGAGCATTGCTTCAGTTTGCTCCACCTTGCTATTGTTCGCTGACGACAAGCATGTATTGGCTCACCTTACATTGTGTTGCTGAGCTCCACTTGTGGTGACTTCATAGAGAGAAACCAAAAACTTCTCATGATATTCCTGTGGCTTCTTGCTGCTTCCTCAACTCTGGCAGATTGATGAGTCTTGCAGTTTCTTCTGGATTGAACTGCCCTTGCTGGTTAGTGTGTGGTATCTGCTGAGTGGAGTGGACTGCAGCTGCTGATTCATGTTTGGTGTTTGCTAGTGGACTGGACTGAGAACAATGAAGATTGGAATCTCCCCAAAGAACTATTTCTAAACAGGTCCACTGCCCTGTATCCTAATAATCTTTCTTTCCTACTACCTCTGGTTGATGATGGGCTATTAAAGTAGGTTGAAAACATTATATGCCTTCAGAGGTTTCTTACAGAAGCAGAAATTATTCAAAGGCAGCTGTATCATTAAAGCTTAGCCCAACATGGGTGGCAGCTCACAAAGCTGGGAACCTGGAGCACACAGCACAGCCTGCACACAGCTCAGCAGGTTGGAGAATATTCTTTCCAGATGGCTCTGTTGGTCTAGACCTCTTTCAGAAAGGTTGGCTGGTCTGGGGGTCTTCTTTGCAGCTATGTATCTCTAGTCTCAGAGGGACTCTCAGCTTTTATAACTAACTCTGGAAGGGGAGAGCCTAGTCAATCTGGTCAGTTTCAGGGACTTCCTGAAGCTTCCTGAGATGTTTACCTTTCTGCTTAAGGGATTCCCTGAAGGATAGAATGTTTCAATCTTGGATGAAGCTGCTTTACTACACTACACAAACACTTTTTTTCTGGCCTCCATGGTCACTATACTCCATGGTCAAGACATACAAGCCCCCAAATAACTACAGGCCAACCTAATCTGAACAGTTGCTCATTCAGACTCCCTTCAAGTTGACAATCATACCACACTAGGCAAACACCACCAGCTGAACCCTATCAATAGCTCCTGCAATAGTGGTAAAAACCACAGCGACAATACCGATGGTTTGCATTCATGTAGAGCATTCTCCAGGCGAGACACAGTTCTAAAGATTGTGCCAAGATGGACATGTGACTCAGCAAGTAAGAACTGCTCTTGCAGAAGACCTGAGTTCAGTTCCCAATGCTCACATTGTAGGGCTTACAACCACCTGTAAGCTCAGCTCCAGGGGAGTCAACCATTTCTTCTGGCCTCCAGGGGCACTGCGATCACTTGCATATAATCTACACAAAGATATATGCACATAATTAAAAATAAAAATTTTAAGAAGCCAAGAATCTAAATATGTGCCATTTTGTATACGGTCAAAGCCAATTGATAGGTTATTTCTCCATCGATGAAATGAGCCAATTCAAGCCCAATTAGATTATATTAAATGTGGATTTATAGGTCACTGACCCCAAGGAAGGAGGTCAGGGAAGTCACCATGGGGAAGAGGAAGGAGAGGGGGAAGAGACAAAGAGAAAGAGCACTGTGCAGAGAAAGAAGGACAGAGAGATAGAGAGGGGAGCCCAAGGAGACCATAATGCTGGATTCTGTAGGGAGGAGCCTCTGGGAGGAAAGGCTGCCCAGTCCCTGGGCTGGAAAGTTCAAGGTTAGGGGCAGGGTATGCCAGGTAGGGACTGAGGGATGCTGGGAGAACCTGGAGGCCAGGTCTGCTTTAATATGTAAAATATACACCTCAGTCCTTTGTCCCAGGGTCTGAAATCAAACATCAATATCGTTTTGCTAATGGCAAAAGTGGGGGTTGAGAGGTTACACAATTTGTCCACCCAAGTTCATGCAGCCAATCATTTGCAAAGTGGAGACTTGGATCCTGAATTCTCATACACGGGCCTACCTCTGAGCTACCAGGGTGGGTTGGCTATGGTCCTATGGTAGACATAATAGGATGGGGTAGCCAGAAAGAGAGGCATTCTGTTCCCAATCTGAGAGTGAAGTTGCTGACATCATTCCTTGTTATCTGTGGCAGGTGGTTAGAAATGTCCCAGGAGGGCTTCCGTAGAGTGCTAATGACTCTGCAACCAAATAAAAGCTCAGAAGGGCTTAAACTCGGCTCTCCAGATTCACAGGGGAAAACAGGAAATCTCTACCCAAGTAATACTGAGATAAGAGCCTCCTTTTACCTGATGCTGATTGGATGAATTGCATTGAACGCCTTTGGATTCTTGCTGGCTGCAGACAGACACTGTTGCCAGGAATTTACTTATTAAGCTTGAGTCAGGTGGTCAATGCACAGTCCAGTGGCACAGCCAGGTACAACTCAGAGGGTCCCATGTGCACTGGGAGGGAGGATGGAGCAGCCAATTAAAGGAATTCAAGTCTCTACCCGTGCCTTTCTGTGCTGAGGTCTGCGCAGGCTATTTGAGCTGCTATTAACCATTTTTTTTTAATTACATCTATTAACTTATTGTGTGTGCATGTATGTACATATGCACAAGTGTGTGTGTGTGTGTGTGTGTGTGTGTGTGTGTGTACATAAGCACATGCCACACACATGCCATGATATATGTGAAGGTTAGAGGACATCTTCAGCAATTGGTTCTTTCCTTCCTCCATGGGGATCTTGGGGATCGAACTCAGGTTGTCAGGCTTGGTGGCAAGCACCTTTACCCACTGTGGCCATTCGCAGGCCCTCTACTTTCTGTTATGAACATTGGAAGTAGGGCTTTTCTGAGGAGCAAAATAATCTATGCGATATGCTTAACACTGAATTGGTTCTCAGTACAATAGAGTGACGCTATTAGGAATCTATGATTGTGTGTGTATGTATGTACAGATGCACGTATGTATTCCAGCATGTGTGCACACGTGTGTGAATATGTGTGGAGGCCAGGCAGTGACCTCAGCTGTCACCCCCAGGAATGCTATCGACTTCCTTTGAGACAGGGTCTCTCACTGGCCTGGAGCTCACCAATGAGGAAGGACTCACCCTATCGTTGCCTCCCAGGGCTGGGATTACAAGTGGGCATCACCACATCTGGCATTTTTGTGTCAGTTCTGGGGATCTGAACTTGGATCCTTGTGCTTGCAAGACAAAGTGCTTTACCAACTGAGCCTCAATTTCCTGTTCTGTACAATGGGAACAGTTCAGGGCTTTCACTTGGTATAGGAATAGCCCATGCCAAGCACTGGGCATTGAACCGCTTCCTGCTGTAAAGCGGTGAGTCTATCAGAATTCTACGAATCTTAAATTCCTTATAGAAATGGAATTCTTCTTTATTTATGTGTACATTGTGTGGGAACATGTGTGTGTGAATGCAGATGGCCGTGGAGGCCAGAAGAGGGCTGTAGGTCTCCCAGACATGGAGATAGAAGAGGTTGGGGGACGCTCAGTGTGGGGGCTGGGAACCAGCTCTTTCTCCAACCCTAGAAGCCTATGAATTTTAAACAAGATGCTAAATGCAAAAATATTTCCACGGGTGGCTGTACCTACACTGTGGTACATCTTAGAGCCCTGGACCCTTCTGCCCTGGCAGAGGAATCCCAGTTGCTCCCTTGGCTGGTATATATTTGTTTGTGAGTCTGACCTGTATATAAACCAAGGTTTTTCAAGCAGATTAGCCCCCACTGGGCTGTCCGTATAGCTCTAAGAAGGCCTCATGGGGCTAGTGAGACGGTTCAGTTGGGAAAATGCTTGTCAGACAAACATGAGAAACTTGAGTTCAATCCCTAGGAGCCTGGTTTTTTTATTTTTGTTTTTAAATCTAGGCATGACAACACTCTTGTAACCCAGCACTGAGTGGAGACAGGTTGACCACTGATTTTCTGTCTCTGTCTCCCAACTTACCATTGCTGTGCCAAGAGTGTACCATTCTATGTGCCACCAAGGCTGGCATCTCAAATGGTCCCGGGGGAGGGGGTCCATCTCTAGTTGTCACAGTTACAAACACTTAGCCTGCTGACTATCTCCCCAGTCAAATTCCCTGGCTTTCATGCTGTAGTCTAGCTGTAGTCTAGCTGTGAAAGCTGTGACCATTGGTGAAATCCTGGATGGGCAATTCAAGAGTCCCCTGTCATATCTTGCTACTTTCTGTGAATCTTTCCTTATTTCTGAATTTCAAAAGTGTCTTAGGGTTTTACTGCTGTGTAGAGAGAGACACCATGTCCAAGGCAAGTCTTATAAAGGACAACATTGGGGCTGGCTTACAGGTTCAGAGGTTCAGTCCATTATCATCAAGGCGGGAGCATGGCAACCTCCGGGCAGGCATGGTGCAGGAGGAGCTGAGAGTTCTGTATCTTCATTGGAAGGCTGCTATTGGAAGACTGGCTTCCAGACTGCTAGGATGAGGGTCTTAAAGCCCACGCCCACAATGACACACCCACTCCAACAAGGCCACACCTCCAAAATGCTCCCTGGGCTGAGCATGACAAAGCATCACAAAAAGTTAAAGAACAAAGAAAGGCATACAGTTTCTAGAAGGAGGGCCGGTGGATGGCTCAGTGGGTAAAAGCACTCGCAGCTGAGCCTCACAACCTGAGTTTGATACCAAGGACCCACAGGTGGAAAGAGAAAATGACTCCCACATGTTATCTTCTGTCTTTCTGTGTCTGTGTGCATCTCTCTGTGTATGTGTCTCTGTGTGTGTGTCTCTGTGTGTATGTCTATGTATCTCTGTGTGTGTCTGTGCTCATGAGTGCAGTACCCTCAGAGGCCAGAAGAGAGTATTAGCTCCCCCAGAGCTGGAGTTACAGATGGTTGTGGGATGGGAGGTGCTGGGAACCAAACACTGATTTGAAAGAACAGCAAGTGCCTTTCTGACATGAACAACACAAACATTCACATTTCTGCTTTATGGCGTTGGGCATACCATAAAACCAAGAGACAGATGAGAAACTAGGAAAAATGTATCTGCAACGTTGTGGCAGACACAGGTGAAGAGCCAAGTTCACTGCTTTAGAAAGAGTTCACATTATTCACTGAGAAAAACAAAACAAAACAAAACAAAAAACCCACAGCAACCCAATAGAATCAGAGGTGAAGGATGTGAGCCGGGAGTTTTATGGTAAGATAAGCACAGACAGCCACAGAATTTGGGAAAGCAGTTCAGCCTCCTGTAATAGAAAAACCAGGAAACAAACAGCCAGATTTGGTGCGTGTCTATGGAGCTAGAATTACAGGGAGTTGAGAGCCACCCAAAGTGTATGCTGGGATCCTAACTAGGGCCCTCTGGAAGAACAGGAAGTTTACTGAACCATCTCTCCAAACCTGCTTTTAAATTAAAGCATTTTTATTTATTTTGTGGGCATATGTGGGTATAGGTATGAATATGCACATGTGTGGGGCCTGTGGCTTGGCCTCATTCAAATTTACCCTTCTCGATGGCCCCGCCTTGTTTTCTGAGACCGCCTCCCTCATTGGTCTAGAACTCACCGAGTGATGAGGTCGGTTGCCAGGAAGTCCTAGAGACCTGTCGGGTCGGTTCCATCCCCCTAGAGCTGGCATCACATGGGTATGTCACCATGCCTAAATTCATTTTAATCATGTGTGACACTCTCCCCTTAATATCACCACATTGAAGACCAAGCTTTCGGGCCAGATGGAACTGAACCAAGAGTGTTTGGTACGGTGTTTTATCTTACACTGGCAAACCCCCTGTCCCAGGGCAAGAGCTGATTACCTACCTACCCACCAGTAAACCAACATTCTTGACCCACAAACATCCTTTCTCCCTGTCTTACGATCAGCAAAGACACTGACCTTGGCTTTCTGGATGTGCAGTGTTTAAGGTGGGTCCCACTGATGTCCTTCATCGGCAGGGAAGTCCTGCCTCACAGATGCAGGCCAGACAGGATAAGGAAAGGGAGGGTCATGCCTTCCTGGTTGGGGGGGGGGGGTTCATCTTGTGACAGGTGTGAATGTTGCTAAAAGTCAAACAGCAGGATGTGAGCCAATGTAGGAAAGGCAATTAGCGCCACACTCCTTACACCTCTGATCTCGCTTACCTAATCATTATCTAATTAAATAAGATGTACCGCCCGCAGCCCAGGCAGCCACTCATAGGGACGCCGTGACTCATCCATCAGGAAGACTTGGGAATAGTTGCTCCTGTGTAAGTAGCCAAAGTTCTTACTTTAGATTAAAAAAAAAAAAAATTAGAGATGGCTTAGTGGGTGAGAGAGCTTGCTGGGAAAGCATAAAGGCCCGACTTCAGATGCCAGCATCTACAGAAAACACTGGGCGTGGCCAGGGAGTGTTTGAACCTCAGTGCCCTGGGGCCAAGTGGGTGGAGCCTGAAAGATGGCTGGCGCTTGCTGGCTGAGAGCTTATCCTGGCTCAGAGGGTAAGGCGGAGAGATTTACAGATCTGCCCACATCACCCTCCGCTGGCTTCTACACAAACGCGGAGGCTCACATGTCCACTTACACATGCACATATTGGTCACACACACACACACAGCACACATACACACTGAAAGGTCTCCAAAGGGGGGTCCAAGAGAAGTTAAAAGACTTAACACCAAGGACAGACAGGTAGAAAACAGCCTCTGCAGAACTCTGAGGAGGGACTGACAGTGTGGAGGGGTCTCTGAGGAGAGGACTCAAAGACAAACAGCAGACGTGAGGGCTGTGAATTTTCACAAGCCCGAGCCAGACTCTCAGATTTCCAGGCAGGAGAAGAGCCGGTACATGGGAACCAGGAGGTGTGGCCCGCAATACCTCCCTCCTTTCCCAGATGCGAGATGCAGGCACCTGCAGGTCTGTTAGCCAGGGCCTCACAGAGGCTGTCTCAGCAGGGCACCTGCCTGGGAGAGGGGAGGGGCTACTGCAAGGTACGGTGACCTGAGGGGCAGCTGGATTCTAACACTATGTTCCCTCTCTCTCCCCCTCTCCCTCCCACTTTCCCTCTCCCTCTCCCTCCCCCTTTCCTTCCCCCTCCCCTCCCCCTCCCCTCCCCTCCCTTTCCCTTCCCTTCCCTTTCCTCCTATGCTGCTTTTGTCAGTGAGGGGATGTTGACCAGGCTAATTAAGGACAAACTCTTCCACTGTTTGGATAGCCTTCTGAGCTCAGTGCAAACTGAGGGACTCCCTTCACCAGCAAGGCTTCTCCTTCTCTGACCACGTCTGGGGAGCTCGAAACTCCCATACCTTACCCTCTACCTTTGGAATGCCTCGTAGCCTTGGTGAGATTACAGGTTCAGTTCTCTCTCTCTCTCTCTCTCTCTCTCTCTCTCTCTCTCTCTCTCTCTCTCTCCCCAGATAAGAAATTTGTTCAGCAAGCACCTGAGATTCCCTGGAATGCCTCCCCATGCTAATGAGATATCTCAGTGCCTTAGCCTTCAGCCATGATCTTTGCCCACCCTGGATATTCCTACCCCCTTTCCCAAAACTATCTAACCCTCAGTCATCCTGAATAAAGTTGATCTGTCTCCCCAAAGCTGATCCCGGAGTGCCATCATTTCTGTTTGTGCTCAGGGGCTGTCAGAAACCTGTGCACTCGGCTCCCTTTGTCCCTGTGGGCTGGTGGCCGATGACCCTGGGGAGAAGGGAGGACCATAAAGGGACACTAGTCTACTTGAGCATGTGGTTCTGGCAGGCCTTGTTCTTCTCCCACATTCCCTCTGCTGTGCTAAAAACTGTTAGATTGCATTCCTAAAGCTAACCACCAAGGTCTATTCCCTTATTTAGCCACCTCTTCCTCCTCCTGAGGCTGACTACCAAGCTCCAGAAATCAAAGTATTGAAGTTCAGGAATCAAAAGCTCCCTTTGGCTCACCTAATTAACATGCCCAATTAAAATTAAACACTTCATCCTAACACGGGTTTTTCCCATTTTCCTTTATAATCTGCCATTTGCCTATGGGCCATGTCTGTCACCTTCCTCTCTATCCAGAACCTTCCTCTCTAACCAGAGAGTCCTTTGTCATTCCCCTAACCCTGGGACAAATATCTCTGTCCCCTCTCCCTTGTTCCCTTCCCCTTCTGCCTCATCCTCTTTCTATTTGTCTTCATCTCTTATTCTCTGCCCCCTGTCCCTCTGGAACAAATAAATCTCCTTTATGCTGAGAACTTGGTCTTGGGGGTCCCTGAGCCAATACTGATCTCTTACCGTCAGGATATTTTATCAGGCAACTGGAGAGGAAACAAAAACAGAGAGATACGAATATGTGAGAGTGAACCAGAGGGGCAGGTGTGTGTGTGTGTGTGTGTGTGTGTGTGTGATCTAACAACATTGTTGATTATGTTTTATCTGAGGTTCTTTGGTGGATCATGCTGGAATGCCAAACCACTGAATACTGACTCTTCTTCTCTTGTCAAATTAAAAGTGAGTTTTGACACTTGCTGAGGTTTCCAAGAATGTAATTGTCCCTCTTTTCCCACCATCCCTCATCTCTTCACTTGTAAAATTTATGTTCCTTGCCATTCTTGACTTGATTTTCCAGGTGGAAGCTGTTGTGTGACCTTTCCTGGGGAGTCCTGAGCAAGCTCCTAGGAGATGAATCATTCAGTCCTGGAGGGAGGCTCCTTAAGATTCAGGAAGTAAGCAACTCAGAAATCTCAGGAAGTCCCTGAAATTGATTATATTCAAAAGTCCTTCCTCCTGAAGGTTATATAAGCAGTAAGGATTGTTGTGGAGACTCAGACTAGTAAAGCTGCCTGGAAGAGATGCTCTGAATTGTTGAGCTGCATATCATGCAGTGGGCTTTGGGGATGCAGCTTCTGTGAGCCCTCACCAATGGTAGGGTGGCCTTTTCGTTGTCCCTCTGATTCCTCCCTGCTTTTGTAAGTCACCTTAATAAACTAATTGGTTCATCAAGCTGGACTTTGGTATAATTGCTACTTTGATCTTTTGTAAGTCCCCCATGGATGGATAAACATGTCCTGGAGAAGGCACCTATGACAAATCAGAGAAGCGATTCCACATTTGTCCAGCTTAGTGAATCAGTGAGTTTATGGGTTACTTAGAGAACTATGGGTGAGGGGTTACTTACAGGAGCATGGCTGACTCAGAGGTAGCTGCAGCACCTGCAGGCCCACCCTAGTCCTAGTAAGAACTCGAAAAGGCTGAATCCCACGAGTTCCATGCATAAGCCACAGGCGGCTCCACTGGTCAGACGTCTCCTCTCCTCAGGAATTGTTAATGTTCCTACAGCCTTGGGAGGGAGCCTTGAGAATCTTGTAAATTTCAGGAGCTTCTTGGGTCCTGAATGAATGTTTCATTTCAGAGGAAATAGTTGCACAGTAGGGACATTTGAACATCTGATGGGGGTGTTCTGACCTTCCCCTGTGGGCGAATGGGCAGGTCATCCTGGTGGGTTCTCTCTCAGTCCCTGTGGTCTGCCTGGGGTTCAGTTTCACTCTGAACAAGCTGTTCTTGGTGTGAGGGGAGGGGAAGGGAGGAGAGCTGCAGAGGGTGGTAGAGTCAGGCATTCTGAACCAGCTCACTTCCTACTCTGCTTTCCTGCCCACCCTCCATCAGCCCATCTGGAGGGAGCACCCAGGTGTCCCCACTTCAAACCAACCCCAACTCATGACTGTTATGGGGTCTGCTTAGGTAGAACATAACTTAAGCCCTAGGACAATACAGATAACAAGAGTTTATCACAATCAAGTTGCTACTGATCAATCAGGGATGCAGAGCAGATTCGGTAGCTGAACTGTAACGCCCCCCCCCCCACACCCTCCACGGTCCACCCCTGCCAAGCCAGAATGTCACAGAGCTTTTAGACCTGAAAAATCACAAACATCTGTGCCAAGTTACAGTTACATTTTCCTGCCAGTAAGAATTCAGGAATAGGAGACTTTTCTAGGGACATTTCTTTGTGGCACACTTTATCCTGTTCTCATTAGTTGATGTATTTAACTGTGCTGGGGTATCTTGCGGAATATTCACGTGTCAACTTTCCAACCAGGATTTCAATTACCCAGGGAGGTCTTGGGTACTTACACTTGATTTGACCACTATTCAGAATGGAAGTTTTACTCAAAATGGCTTCAGTGTAGTTCTTTATACAGTGAATTTACCCTTACCGACGGCCCCATTCACTTTCTTTCTATGTGTGTGTATAATGATGCATGTGTATGCACTCATGGGACTGGACCTTGACAAAGTAGGCTAGGCTGGCTGGTCAGCTAGCCCCAAGGAGCTTCCTGTCTGTACCTTCCCAGGGCTGGGATCCCCACCCCCCATACCTCCATCCCCCAGGGCATACCAGGGTTTTTAATGGATTCTGGAGATTGAACTCTATATGCTTTCACAGGAAGTACTTTGCCAACCGAGCCATCTCCTCAGCCTGGGTCCGTTCTATTTCCTTGGTCTACTTTTTTGACCAGAAAAATCACATCCGCCGTTTTAACAAGTCTCCAGATGCCAAACGAGGAGGCTGGATCCTGGCAGCCAGAGCTGGCTCAGAGCAGACAGTCTGTAGTGCCTAGGCATGATCATCTGATGATGGGCAGCCTGGGCCTCTCAGGGCTCCCTTTATAGTTGTTCCGGACAAGTCTGTCCATCTTTATTCTCCTCCCAGGTTTCAAACAATTGCTCAACCTGGAGCAATTTGGGGAGTATTGAGTCATCTCTAAAATGGCGGGGAGGAGTTGGCTGTGGAACAAATCCACCATGTCTCTCCTACTTCGGGAAAGGTGCTCTCTGTTTCTCTGAGAAAACGGGTTTCTGCCATTTTGGCCATTTATAGGACCGGATCTGTTGAAGTTCAGTGAAAGTTCTAAAGGATCTCAAAGGTTACAGCCTGAGCCCTGGCAGCCCCAACAAGCCAGGTTCTGTTAACATCTTCAATACAGTGACTGAAAAGATACATATGGTGAGGAGCAGAGAAGTGGGGTTGGGGATGGGGGAGGGGGTGGGGGCGGGGGAGACTCAGCCTGTAAAGCCCTTGCAAAGGGTCTGAGTTCAGATCCTGTCTCAGTGTTGGTTTTCATTGCTGTGAAGAGACACCATGACCATGGCAGCTCTTTTTATAAAGGACAGCATTTAATGGGGGCTGGCTTACAGTTTCAGAGGTTCCGTCTATCATCATCACGGTGGGACGCGTGATGGCGTCCAGGCGGACGTGGTGCTGGAGAAGGAGCTGAGAGTTCTCCATCGGGGTCCACAGACAGCAGGAAGTAAACTGGTTTGAGCTTCTGGAGACCTCAAAGCCCATACTCTAATGATAGATACACTTCCTCCAACAAAGCCACAGCTACTCCAACAGGGCCACACTTCCTAATGGTGTCACTCCCTATGGGCCTGCGAGGACCATTTTTATTCAAACCACACAGAACCCAACAGCCTTATGACAGAGCTGGGTGAAGAGCTGTGCTTATACTCTCAGTGGCAGGACCCAGGAGGCAGGGATTCATTGGTGGGAGAACCTCAATTACTTGGCAACCTCCAGGATAACGAGGGACCCTGTCTCTAAAAAATACAGGCTGGATAGCACCTGCAGGATGTGTGCTCTGGCCTCTACACGCACGTACACACATGGGCACATATATATGCACAGATATGCGCGCACAGAGGGGGAGGGAGGAAAAGAGCATAGAAATGAGATGTATTCAGTGTGCATTCATTGGATATGAGGAACAAATAAGGAGGTACAGAAACATCCTGCTAAATCCATCTTCAGGGCACTGACATAAGGCCTGGGTTTAAACAGCGGGGGCAAAGTTTCACATGCTAGGTCTTCCTGGTCAAGTTGAGTCCCTGCTCATGGCTGACCCATCACTGACTCAGCTCCAGTCTCCCTGGCAAGGTGCTTATGCAGATTGTTAGAGCTGTGTGAAATCTCTTCTGAGGAAACAAGTTTATTGTCTAACTGGCCCAAGGCTTCGCTCTTTCCTTCCCCCGTTCTAAGACTCCTGGGAAGTTCCGATTCCTTGGGATCACTGTTCCCATAATCTAATAACTGAAGGGAAGGCGTAAGTGTCTCTCTCCCTGTAGAATATTTTCATTATGCAATATAGCTAGATTGTTGTCTTTATCTCTTGTATGTACACGTGTGTGCTGAATGTATGTGTTTGTGTGGGTGTGTGCACATGTATATTGCAGGTACACATATGTGGAAGCCAGAGGTGGATGCTGGATGTCTTTCTCAGTCATTCTCTACCTTGTTTTTTTTGAGTCAGGGTCTCTCACCAAGCCTGGGGCTCACTGATTTACTAGGACAAGTGGCCAGTGGGCTCCAGGGAGCTGCCTGTCTCTGCTTTCCAGCAATGGGATGACAGAGATGCTAGGGTTCCCAGGTTTCACATGGTGCCTGGGATGTGAACTCAGGTTCTGATGCATGTGTACCAAGCTCTCAAGCAACCAAGCCATCACCCTAGCTTCTGTTACCCCATTTACTAAAATAGACTATTGGGCACAGACTGGGTGGCCAGACTCATAATCAGGTTTGGAGTTGTAGCATTGTGATAGAGTGCTTGCCCAGTGTATTTGAGACTGTGTGTGTGTGTGTGTGTGTGTGTGTGTGTGTGTGTGTGTGTGTGTGAGAGTGAGAGAGAGAGAGAGAGAGAGAGAGAGCATTTGTTAGCCCTGATCTTAATGTGTAACCAATGATGACTTTGAACTCCTGACCCTTCTGCCTCCAGGTTTTCCCAATGCTGACCTTATAGACATGGGCCACCATACCAGGCCCTATGTCTGTCTCTGTAGATAGAATCTAGTACCCAGGAGCTGAGTGGCATTTGTGATTGACAGCCAATAGCAGCTGCCACCGCCGACTGTGCTCTGGAGTCAGGGCCTCTCCACGCTGGATTCTTGGATAATTCGTCAACACAACCTTGCAGACGGAAGCTTTGCTGGCACAGGTCTATTTTTATTATTATTTCCTCTCAAAGAATTTTAATTAGGATTTTAATCGAACTAAAAAAAGGACAAAGTGTAGCCAGGGACAAAATTGGAAGTGACAAACTAAACGATGATCCAGCTAAAACTGCGGTTAGGGGAAAACCCAGATCCTGGTGTTTCAAGCACATACCAGGTGCATACCTCTCATTTCAGCACTGTAGAACTGGGGCAGGAGGATGACAAGTTTCAAATCAGACTGGTCCATATTGCAGGTCATTGCCTCCCAGACCTGCCAGGCCCTTTTGTGGATAAACGGTGTGATAACTAATGTTGCCAGCCTGTCAGGGTCTAGATTTCCCCCAGAGACAAATCTCTGGGCAAGTTTGTGAGGGAGATTCCAGATTAGATTAATGGAAGTGGGACCAGTTACCTTAGCCGTGGGTGGCACCGTCCTTAGATCGAATCAAATGGAGACATGGGATGAGCCCCAGCATTTGCTTCTCTCTGCTTCCTGACTAGATTTGATGTGAGCAGCGGCCTCACGGTCTTGCTGCCGGGCTTCCCCACCACGATGGGCTGCATCCCCTCTGGAACTCAAAGCCAAACCCTTTCTTCCTCTCCTGAGTTGCTTTGTGTTGCAGCAACAGAAAAGTGACTTATTCAGGCTCCGTCTGCCCCCATCCTGAGGATGGGCCATCAGTCCCATGTATAAACATTCATGGGAGTGTGTGCGCAGGTGTGAGGGGTGGGAAGTGTGTTGCAAACTATTCATGTGTGGCTGAGGTTACACGTGTGCGAATGAAGCAGAAATCTGAATGCATCATGTGGGTGTGTATTCTTGAGCATGTGAGCAGGTGCCACTGTTTGAGGGTGACAGTATTAAGTAAGTGTGTGTGTGTGTGTGTGTGTGTGTGTGTGTGGTTGCCTAGGTCCTAATCGGCTCTAACACTTTTATCCGAGGAAAGCTATCACTCCAGTCCCCAGATTGAAGGTTTCTCCAGCTTCCGGCCCTCTTGCTCCCCACCCACAGCAGTTCTTAGGATCTACTGGCAGACCTCGGGCCCTGGGGGGCCTCGTGACCTGGGACATTCTGGGATTCCAAAAGGAAAGACTCAGCGTTGCACGTCGCTTGCTAGCATGCATGAGGCTCATCCCCAGGACTTGCAAGAGGAAAGTTGTGGGTGTGGCTCATTGGTGGAACCCCTGTTCAAGGCCTCTAGGTTCCATTCCTAGGCAGGAAGAAGGAAGGAGACAGAACTGGCCACTTTACAGGATCGAAAGTTGGCGTTGAAGTGAAACTGTCTGTGGTTGTGAATACTGTCCCAGCTGCCTTCCTGTCTCACCAGGCCAAATCTTACGACTTTGGGAGTGGGGTAGGGGTGGGGGCGGGGGCAGCTAAAGGAAGCCCTGGGCTCCGACTTCATCCTGGGGAGTGTTTACTCCCCGTGGACAGCAGGGGGCAGTATCATGAAAGCTGTGAGTGGAGCCAAGGCATCTGGAGGGTCAGGTCTGAGTTCTTCCACACCCTTACCCTTCACCCATCCCTTTCTCCAGCTCCCTCCAGCTCTAGCCAAGCTTCCAAACCCATCCTAGGTAAAATGAACTCCGTACATTCTTTCTCTTGACAGGGGATCAAAATGTCTGTGGTCGCTGTATACATATATTTGTAAGGTTTTCTGAGAAAGAGTTTTACTTACCGTGTAGCCCAGGCTTGTCCATGGTTGCTTTATACAGAGAGTTGTGAAGTTTTCTGAGGATGGATTTTACTTACTGTGTCACCCAGGCTGGCTTTGGACTGAGTGGTCTTCCTGCTTCTGACTTCGATGGCTGTGATTACAGGTCTGTGCCAACACTTCCAGTTCTAGATGAAGATTATATATATATATTATATATATATATATATATAATATATAATCATATTCATATAATATACTTATTATTAAGCAAATACATTTATATTTATAAATAAATATCTGCACATTTATTAATTCATTCTATTTGTATTACATTATTTTATATAATAAACATAAATATATAGATACATGATACAAGTGTTGATTTATTAATAAATAGATAAATGTATTTGATAAGTAAATAATTATAATATTTGATAAATGATGAATAAGTATGTTTAACCTTCATGTGCATGTGTTTGTGAATAAGTGGGTATAGATAAGCATGTGAGTCCACATGTTCAGATGAGTGTGGAAGACAGAGAGAGATCAATGTCTGGTATATTTCTCATCATTCCGCTTCTTAATTTTGAGGCAGGGCCTCACTGAGCCTGGAGGTCATCGATTAGTCTGAAGTTGGCAGGCCAGCAAGCCCCAGGGATCCCTGGGTCTCGGTCCCCTCTTTGCAGGGGTTAGAGGTGTGCACTGCCAGGCTTGCCTTTCCCTGCGAGCCCTTGAGATCCAAATGTAGGCACTCATGCTTGCGTGGTTAAGCACTTTACAGAGGAAATCGTCTCCCCTGCCCTTTTAACCAGTTCTGAGGGGGCCCCTACAGTGGGATGAGCCAACTCTCTCTCATTCCAGACCCTTCACAGAAATTGGTCATATTCAGCTGTATTATTCTTCTGTTTTGTCTTTTTGTCTTTCTGGCTTACTCTGCTCAGCCATCAGCCAGCCACTCCCCAAGCCTAACATGAGCACCACAGCCCTTTGCATCTAATTCAGGCAGAGGCTTATTAGGTTGCAGCTGCCAGGACTGGATGGCGTCTTCCACAAGGGCATCCTGCTTTGAGATTAAATTCTCCCACAGAGACAGGGCCCTGTTGTTCCGGGTAAAATATGAGCTCTGTCCTCGAGACTGCCCTCAGATCCATGGGATCTCAGGGACTCTGCCGTTGAGCCTCCTGGGAACAAGGACAGTGAAGGGTTAGAGATGAAGTTCTCAGTGCCCCCACCCCCACCCCCACCCCCACCCCAGAGTGGGTACTCCAGGCTTGGGTAAAACCAGTCTGGGTTAGAGTGTTTGCTCTGTGTCCGGCTAATGAGCAACCTTGAATATCTAGCCTCACTTGCTCAAACTGCAGGTGTCCCTCCTGGGGGGTCAGGACCTGGACATAGAGCTGTTATACAGGTGGGACCAGAGGAGGCCAGAGGACGATGCAGGCACCACCCACCATGCTGTTTGAAACATGATTCTGTCCGGTATCTGGAACTCATTGATTTGATTTGGCTGGCTGGCCAGCAAGCTCCAAGGTCCTCTTGTCCCTGCCTCCACAGCCTCCAGCACTAGTGTCTTAGATAGGGTTTTAGTGCTGTGAAGAGACACCATGACCAAGGCAACTCTTATAAGGACAACATTTAATTCAGGCTGGTTATAGGTTCAGAGGTTCTGTCCATTATCATCAAGGCAGGAACATGGCAGCACCCAGGCAGGCATGGTGAAGGAGGAGCTGAGAGTTCTACATCTTCATCTGAAGGCTACTTTGATTGGACTGACTTTCAGGCAGTTAGGATGAGGGTCTTAAAGCCCAGACCTACAGTGACACACCTACTCCAACAAGGCCACACCTCCTCCAACAAGGCCACACCCCCAAATAGTGCCAATCCCTGGGCCAAGAGTATTCAAACCACCACAACTAATATTACAAGGGAGTCATCATCCCTGACTTTTTAATGTGTCTTAGTTTCTCCTCCTGTGTCTGATAAAATACCTCAACAAAAGCAATGTAGGGGAGAAAGGACTTTTTGGTGGTGCTCACAGTTTCAAGTTATAATCCAGTAACTAGTCACATCTTATCCACAGTCAAGAGCAGAGACGGATGAAGGCATCCAAGCATGCATACCTTAGCTCAGTTTTTCTACTCTTATGCAATCCCTTGTCTAGGGAATGGTGCCACTCACTGTGGGCAGAGCTTTCCACTTCAATCAACACAATCAAGATGCTGAGCCCCAGGAATCCTCCCACTCTGCTCCCTCTGCCCCTACACTCATGCCTGTAAAGAATGGAGTTACCTGCCCCTTTGCCCAGCAACATTGTGGGGCTTTGTTAAGGCAGTACCACATACATATTTGGAGATTGGTGGTTAAGCCAGGGGCTTAGGAGATCATGGGATGAAAAGAATTTGGGCAGAACATGGATGAAATCCATACTCACCAGAACATTTCATTGCAAATGTTGAGAGCAAAAACAAACTGTCAGGGGAATGGGGATCTTAAAGAAAAATAATACATATATTTTCTCGTCTTAGATGAGACAAGCAAGTTTGTTTTGATGCTGCTGGGAATGCCCTAGCAGCTGTCAAAACACGGTGATGCTGGAGCTAGAAGGCTGGTTGCTAGGTGAGAGCCATGTATTGAATGGAGGAGAGGTCTCTCTCATATTGGAAAACAGTATTGTATGGGTTCTCAACCTGTGGGACATGACCCCTGTGCAGTTGTCAAACAACCCTTTCACAGGAGTGGAAAACGGGTAGATTTACATTACAATCCATAACAGTAGCAAAATTACAGTTATGAAGTAGCAACAAAAATAATTTTATGGTTGGGGGGAGGGTCACCACAATGTGAGAAACTGTATTAAAGGGTGGCAGCATTAGGAGGATTGGGCTCTCAAAGCCCCCCGCAGCTGTCTCACCGAGGGAGGAAGAAGGGGTCTCTCATTCTCCCTCTGATTTGCTTTGAGACAGCCTCTCACTGGAACTGGAGCTCCCTCCAGGGAGCCTCCAGTCTCCTGTCTCTGCTTCCTGCCACATCCAGCTTCTTACCTGGGTCCTGGGGACCCAACACTGCAAACCCTTCTCCTGCTGAGCCATCTTCCCAGGCCCATGCTCATTTTATAATCGCATGAAATCCTGATGTCATTTGGTTGTTCCTGCAGCAAGGTCTTAGCATGTAGCCCAGGCTTGCCTTGGACTCCCCACGCCCCCCCACCACCACTGTCCCAGCCCCTCAAGTGCTAGAATGACAGGCAGAGACTGCCATGCCCAGCCCTTTGTGAGCTCTTTACAGCTTTGTTCGATCTTCCAGATTTGGGACACATGTTGCCCTGTCCAGGCAGCCTGCAGGATTGCTCTAAAATTTAGTAAAACTTTCTGATCTCTGGAGCTCCAATTCTCTTCACATCCAGGCTGCATTTAGAGACTTATGTTCTTTTCCTCTGTCAAACACATTTGTCCATCCATTTGCAACAAGGTTGATGATGATGATGATGATGATGATGATGATGATGATGGTGGTGGTGATGATGATGATGATGATGATTGAGACAGAATCTCATGTAGCTCAGGTTAGTCTTAAACTCACTATGCAGCCAAAGATGACCTTAGGTTCTGATCCCCTTCTCTCTACCTCCCAAGTGCTGCAGTATGTAGCACTAGGGATACAATCCAGGGCTTTGCGTGTGGTAGCCAAACACTGTACTGACTGAGCTACATCTCCAGGCAGTTAAAGGTTTATTGCGCACCTACTAACTTCAGACTCTGTGCTAGCTTGGTAGGAAGGTATGAGACCATTACAACTCACTTCCATGGCACCTGTGTCTCTGGTCATCAGCATGGGTCCCCCTGTGTTCCTGGTACTGTGCACGGCAGCTGTCACCAGGTACCGGGTGTTTGGTATACCAAGACAAAACAAAGCAAAGCGAATTGATGCACATGTAAGTTGAAAACACATATCAAGCTATTTGTGATTTAAAAAAAAAACCAAACAAACAAAAACCCAAACATCTATGGGTGAACAGGTTAGTTGGCTTAGCAGGGGTGTTTGCTGTCAAACCTGCTGACGTGAATTCAATCTCCTGGTCCCACATGATGAGAAGTGAGAGTGGACTCTTGCACATTGTTCTCTGACTTTCATGCAGTGCTGTGGCTTGAACCCCCTCATAAGTAAATAAAATTCTATCTATCTGTCTGTCTGTGTCTATTTCTATCTATCTATCTATCTATCTATCTATCTATCTATCTATCTATCTATCTATCTATCTATCATCTGTTGTCATGGGTCCATTCTTCACAAAATGAAGACTATAGCCAAACATTGGGGAAGGAAAGTAAGACAACACCTAGAGAATCTGTTAGAACACAGATGTGCCATTCAAGTATTTTCTTAACATGAATATCAAGATACAACCCATTCATCCCAGAAGTTCACCAGACACTGGAAGCATCCCACAGGAAGCACAGCCCATTGGGCCTGTTTTAATGACTGTTGTGGGCATCTATGCCCTGCAATGCCTGGGTGACTCAAGCCCCACTGTGTAGAAACCATTTCCTCTGAACTCACTTGGTCCACATGGACATCTTACAAAGGTGGGCTATTTTTTAAAAAAGAAAGAAAAGGGGGGAGATGGTGCACACCTGGCATGCCAGCTCTCAGCAGGGGCAAACAGGAGGGTCATGAGCTCAAGATTTCAGTTCCCAGAACTCATGTGAAGAAGCTGGACATGGTGCAGGCCTGGGGTTCCTGCTCAGCAGATGGAGGCATGAGGACCACTGTGGTCGCTGGCCAGCTTAGTCTATATGGTGAATCCCAGGCCAATGAAAGACTACCTCAAAGGGAAGCCAAACATCAGGGGGGCGGGTCTGAGCTCTGAATGAAAGAGTTCATATTCACATGGGCAAAGCAAAGTGTCTGGGAGCTCATCTGCCTCGGGGTTTGGTCCTGTCCCCCCCCCCAGCATCACTCCCTAAGAGTGAGCGGTAACACAGACCCTGGAGGTTCTTGTCCCCTTGGAGCAGAGCAGTCATGATTCTTCTCACTCCTGTCTGGTCTTTAAAGTAAACAGCCCACTCACACCGTGAGGATTTGCAGACCGAGGAGGATATAAATACATCCATTTGTTTTAGGGCGTTGGAGAAGAAAACTGTCACTTTTAGCACCAAGAAGGGCTGAATCACGCTCCTGAGGTATGCGAGTGGATCAACTCCTTTGCTAGGTCGTGTGTAATTTTAGAGCAAAATAAATATAATTCGTGACAGCACTGCTACATGTATCCATTTGCCCCTGGTTTTCTCCAATTATAAGCAAAGACTGGGCTTGCCTGCTTACTTGGTTGACTGATTGATTGCAGTGTTGAAGACAGATCCCAGGATCTACGCAAGCGTTGTACCATGGAGTTACCTTTAGCCTCCCACTGGAGGAGTCTAGGCAAGTATTCTACCACTCAGGAACACCCCAGCCCCTGTTGTTATTGGTGTCGTTTTATGAAGTGCATAGTCTCACTATACATCTCAGATAACCTTGACCTAACGACTCTCCTGCCTTAGCCTCTCCATGTCTGAGATCACAAAAATGAACCACTTTACAGTTTATGACTCTATATTTTTAGGGTTTCCCAAAAGGTTGGAGGTACACTTTTGGACGAGGGTCTGATGTTGGTTCTTTCTGACAAGTACCAAATGTTTAAGTCACAATAATGTGTTCTCATGGTCCCTAAGAGAACAGCACCGGTTGAGGCTGGGTTTCCACGTTTCTCACACTGCAGCGGATTCATTGTCCCCACCCCCCACCCCCAAGTACCAATAAGGTTCTCTCATTATTCTGCCATGCCGTCCAGAGATCGGAAAGTCGTAACCAGGACAACGTGACTCCTAGGATGTACTAAAGAAAGATGTCCTTGAAGTATCTGAGGGACATTAGAAACTAAAGTCACTTTTCATTGTCCCTGGGGAAGGGGCTCATTATGTAGGCTAGGCTGCCCCAGCCTCGGGCTACTGGTATTACAGGTGTGAGCTGCCACACTCGGTTCCCCATGCACCCTTTACACCGATAGGAAGGAAGACCAGGAAAGTCCCAGCTTGATGAAGGTGGTGTTGGTACAACCACAATGCCCATACTGACAGATGAGGCTTTGAATACTGATCTGGGAGCCATGAAGGGACCCTAGAGACTCCAAGGAGAGTCTGATATCAGGGACACATGCCTAAGTCTCTCTCTTCCCTCCCAGCCTCCAGAGGAGACTGGCTTCACAAAGACTCTCAGATTGCACACCTTTGGTTTCTTTGTCCAGCCTCTGCATGATATGGTGAATTGGTTTCTCTCTGGACAGGATCTTAGAGGTGAACTGAGGAGAAGGTATTTGGGGACATTAAAGTCCCTAGAGGTGACTTTTTGTTATAAGGTGGGGGATTCTGGATTCAAAACCCCTTTTGCCCCTGGGGTTTCTCTCTGTTTTCTTTTCTGCCAATTCATGAGATCAAGGGATTTCATAATTTGAGATTAGTTTGGAGAGATGGCTCAGTGGTTACCAGCACTGGCTGTGCTTCCAGAGGTCCTGGATTCAGTTCCCAGCAACCAGATGGCAGCTCACAACCATCTGTAACTCCAGTTCCGAGGGATCTGATGCCCTCTTCTGGCAACCTTGGGCACTTCATGCATGCGACACATAGACACAAATGCAGGCAAAATATCCATATATAAAATAAAATAGAAAAAAAAATAAGAGGAATCTGAAGTTCTATCTAACAACCAAGCCTAGTTTTAGAGGAAACCCAGCTGCTTCTATAGCTGATTTTATGCCACTTTTTAGGATTTTATTTGGAAGTAGCAAAAATGGAGAAAATAACTACTGGTTTAAACTAATTCAACTTGTATGGCCTTGAACCCATGCAAAGGAGATGTGCATGATGTTACGCAGATGCTTTGCCACTGAGTCACCTCCCAGCCCCTCCTTGGGGGATTCTAGGCAGGGGCTCAACCACTGAGCTACCCCCAACCCCAACTGAGGGTTTTTAGGCAATTCCTTTACAACTAAGCTACATTTTCAGGCTGAATTAAATCACAACCCCTTTCCCAAACAGCCAGTAATAGAGTTAAAGCAACCTACCCCATCCCAAGGTCCTCATTAAAGGCCTCTTTTTCTCTTCAGATTTTGCTTGCTGGTGTCTTTGACATCTCCTCATGCATTGCCTCAGTTTCCCAGCCCAGCTCCCAGTGATGCCAATCAGGGAGCCCTCAGCCTGGGCTGGCTGTGGCAGAATAGTGTATTCTATTCTGTATAATCCTCACACACCCTTTGCTACCTCCTGAGTGGGTTGAGTCACTGGTCTGTTCTATCCAGAGGAGCTTCACAACACAGCACTCTGATTTACTTCAAGTGTAGATTTAGTTTCTTCCTTGCAGTTAGTAAGAACTTATCCCACCAAGGTAATTTGTTCTACTCTGGCCCAAACGAGACACGGCAAGGAAAGACAGGAAATCTTCAATTTGGGAGAAGAAAGAACATAAATTCCAAAGTGTGCGCCCGCCAGTGTGGGAAGGTCTCGTGGGAGGAGGCTGTGAAAGAATTCTATAAAGTTTTAATAACATAAGACCCAGGGTAGCAGAATTCAATGCAAGCCTGGGGACCCACTCTTTCCTTCGTTGTATGGAAATTTGCATCCATTCTGGCAAGTCCTTGGGTCTGTGAGCAGAGTACAATTTTGCAATTTTACGTTCATGTGAGTCCTGGTCTCATCAAGAAAGATGGAGCCATTTTCTAGACCTGTTGAGTAGCGTGATTGGTGTGTGGTTACAGGTTCCCTTAATTGAGAATGACAAGACAAGACCAGGGTCAGGAGCGGGTCCTGGCTGGGGCAAGGGCATCCCTTAAGGATAAGTTGTAGCTTTAAGTTTTTCAAAGCCTACTTTTAATGACGGTTCTTAAATGCTTTAACCTTCCTTCTAGCCCACAGCCCACCAGAGGTAGTGGGAAAGAAAGGATACGGGGGGAAGTAGACCTGTTTAGAAATGGTTCTTTGGAGCAACTCCTGTCTGCAGTGTCAGGAAGTCAGCAGTTCAGATCACAGGTCAGCAACAGCAGCTCGATCGATCCACTGGAAAATACTTCATGACTATACCAGCAGTCCCGTTCGGCAGGCAGGGATAACAGCATGCATCAGCGATGGTGGCACTACCTAGGCAGAGATGGTCAGGCCTCAGCCTCAGCACAAGCCAGCAGGAGGGACCAGCAGGATCGCCAGGAGAAGTTCTTGGCTGTGCATCTCTCGGCAAAGCGAAGATCAGCGAAGACTCAAGACGGACAAGCGTTGCAGAGCTCGCTCTACAAGCAGGCCTCTCTCATGGTCCATTGAGTCCTGCTTATACTCCCTCCAAACATCACGGGTCCTCCACGGGTCTTGCTTTACCATGTGTCTTGCCTCAGCAAAACTCCATGTGAGTCTGTCTCAGCTGACATCACTCTGCCAATCAGTCCAAGGAAGTGGCAAGAAGCCACAGCACACCACCCGAAGTTTTTTTGGTGCATTTCTCTCTATGGAGTCCTGACAAAATGCCTCTCAACTACGCAGTGTAAGGCAGACTCATGCATGCATGTTATTATTGAAAAATCCTTTATCACGCGTCCTTTCACATGCTTGCTTTAACAGAGCACCCTTTCACCTGTGTCTGCTTCAGGAAAACACTCGATCATGTGTTTGTCCCAGCAAAACACCACCCGACACAACTGGCTTTCCAAAGAACCCTTGAGTTTCCACTTCAGTGCGTGGTTCAGCAGAGGCTGCGTGCTGGTTCCTACCCTCTGCCATGAGATCTCACGATTGCACCATGTCTCCCAGAGTGGGATCACCACTAAGGCCCTGGTGATGTCAGAGCTTGCTGGTATGGCTCCCTCCCCAGGCTGGATGTGGGATATGTTCTGTCATGGCTGTGGGGCTCAGCATTGTGCTTGGGTTGTTGGTAGTGGTGGTATTGGTGGTGGTGGTGTGTGTGTACACGTGAGTACACGCACACGTACACACGCAAATACAAATGCACATGAGTGCACATACATGTGGTGTCCAGAGAACAGCCTTGGCTGTTGTTCCTCAGATACCATCTATCGTGTTGCTTTGAGGCAGGGTTTCCCACCACCCTGGAACTCACCCGTTAGGCTAGGCTGGCTGGCCAGTGAGCCACAAGGATCTACCCAGTTCTGCTTCCCCTAGCACTCAGCTTACAAACGTGTAGATATGGCTGCTTAAAAAAAAAAAAATGGTTTCCTGGCATTAAACGCAGGTCCCCATGCTGGCAAGGCAAGTACCTTAACAACTGGGTTACCATCCAGAGCCCCAGCTTAAGGTTCTTTTGACAAAAAGTATACAATGTCTCTATCAAACAGATGCCATGTTAGTTGAGGGGAAGTTGTTTCCCTGGAGACAAGATGGAGGAGTAGTGTCTCGATCGTGGTGGCCAGTGCCCTCTGCGATCTGTAGGAACCTGCCCATAGCCTTATCAGAAGTATCTCCTGCCTGCCCATTAGCTACTACAATAAGCACATCATCCTCCCTGGTTCAAGGCTCTCCTCCCTAGGTCATATCCTGTCTCGGCAACTTTATGCATGCTGTTCTGACTGCTCAGTGTCCTGTCCCATCATCTCTGTCAAAATCCTACTCGTTCTCCAAGACCTCATATAATGGGGTGGTCAGCTTCGATTGTCAACATGACACAAGCTAGAATCACCCAGGAAAAGAATCGCATTGAAGAATTGTCTACACCGGATTAGACTGTGAGCTTATTTGGGGAAGTTCATCTTAATTAATCAAGTCAACTTATGTGGGAAGACCCAGTCTACTGCAGGAGGCACCATTCCCTAGGCAAGGATTCCTGAACTGAATTATAGCGGAGAAACCAAGGAGAGCACAAACAAGCAAGCAAAAAGCATACAGACATTCATTGTCTTTGACTGTGGGTATAATGTGACTCCCTATCCAAAGCTCCTGCCTTGCCTCTGTAATTTCTCTACAGGGATGGTCTATAACTTGGAATTGTGATCTGAAATAAGTCTTTTCCCTCATGTTGCTCTTTGTTGGGGTATTGTGTCAAAGCAACAGAAATAAAACTAGAATATGCACCATCTCACAACAACCTCACCCCCGGTTGGCTTCTTTCTGGCTCAGCCCCTTTGTAACCGTGCACTTGGGGAAGCGACATAATGACTTGGGGTTCCTAAACACAGGTGCCTACCACTGCATCTGGCTTCTGGCTTGTGTTTCTGGGACTGAACTCAGCTCCTCGTCTTGCTGGGCAAGCACTTGGCTGGCTGAGCTGCTGTCCCTGGCCTCTTACAATTGGAGACAACATTACTCTTGCGAAAGCCTCTTACACGTCCCTGCTGGAGCTGGACCACGTTGACCACCTCATCCAGTGTCTCAAGCCATGTGAGGACCAAGGTGTTTGACGGATGGGCAGGGGCTGGGCCGTGCTTACCGCTGTTTCCTTAGCATAATGTTGAGTGGGTACCTTCTCCCTTTCCTCCTCATCCTCTTCTTACTCATCCTGCTGCTTCTTCCTTGTGAGCCCTGGTCTCAGATGGATGGACTGACAAACAGACAGACAGACAGTCAGACAGACAGACAGTCAAGCATCCTACCCCTCCCTCTGCCCGCTCCTCCCTGGGCTCCCTCCACTACTTTGGTTTTATTTTATTTTTTTCTCCTTTCAACACACCTCCACATCATTTTCCTTCCTTGTCAACCAAGAATGGAAGGGAACTGGGTGAATCCTCCTGTCTCCCCCTCCCCAGTCCCACACTGCCACACCCCTGCTTCTTACGTGGGAGCTGGATTCAACCCAGGCCCTTGAGCTTCAGAAGCAAGTGCTTCCCGGATGGGCGCAGAACCATCACCCAGGTCCACACCCTTCTTTGAAAAGTCTTCCTGTGTGTACAACGCAGAACAATACACTCTTTATGCTTTTACTTGAATGGAGCTTGCAGCCAATTGGAGGAGGGAAAACCCTTTTCACCGAGTGGGGAAGGAAAAAAAAAAAATCTCATAATAGGGAACTCAGCCATTTGTACATTGTATCCTTTTCCCACAAATGGTTTTAGTGCCCAGACACCACACAGTTCCGTGCTTGGCGCCGGAACAAAGTGAAATTCCAGGCGGCAGAAGGCGGGGTGCTGCCCCCCTGCTTCCTGGAAGTGTGCTCATTGGTGAGACTTGATAGGGGCTGTGACTTCAAGTGGTCAGAGCCTTGGTAATTGCTTGTGGGCGTGGTGCCAACCCGGCTTCGGCTTCCCAGGCGGATGCTCAGAGGAGCCAGCACCCAGTAGAAACCTGCCCAGAGGTTAGGATAGCATGTAGGCAATGAATACTTACTGCCAGACTAAGAAAGGTGCTTAGAGAGGTGGTTCTCAACGTGTGGGTCGCGACCCCCCAGAGATCCTGCATGTCAGATATTTACATTATGATTCATAACAGCAGCAAATTTACAGTTATGAAGTAGTAACAAAATAGTTTTGTGGTGTGTGTGTGTGTGTGTGTGGGTCACCATAACACGAGGAACTGAATGAAAGGTTTGCAGCATTAGGAAGGTTGAGAACCACTGTCCTAGCCGGGCCATGGTGGCGCACGCCTTAAATCCCAGCACTCGGGAGGCAGAGGCAGGCGGATTTCTGACTTCGAGGCCAGCCTGGTCTACAAAGTGAGTTCCAGGACAGCCAGGGCTATACAGAGAAACCCTGTCCGGGGGTATGATCTGGTACTTTTTCCTCAACTCTTTTATTTGGTTTAGTTGAAATAGGTTCTTGCTTTGCAACTCAGGCTGACCTTGAACCTAGGATCCTCCTACTGAGCCTCCAGAGTGCTGGGAATAGAAGCGCAGGCCACTGTACTCAGCAAGTGATAGCTGCTGCTACCCTTGCTGCTGTCTCCTCCTCCTCCTCCCCCTCCTCCCCCTCCCCCTCCTCCTCCTCCTTCCCCTCCTCCTCCTTCCCCTCCTCCTCCTTTTGAGACAGCTCAGACCTCTATCTTATTAAAGAAGATGGGCAGATGACAGGAGAACAGGGACTGTGATACTGACAATTACTGTCATAATTACATGTCTCCTGGAAATGGGACAAATTCCTGCTTGCCACAAGGCTCTAGAAGTGTGGAGGCCCCCTGCTATAAACCATACATAATCAAAACAGTGCCCCCACCTTCCCACTGTCCTGTCCAGCAGGTCCTCGGCATATGAGCATACATGGCTCGGTTTCCGTGGGTCTTGTTGGTGAAATGCCTGATTGGCTTTTGATTACCACCATCTGCACCTCTTTTGGACAAAATACTGCTTTTAGTTAAATTAACAAGAATGATAATGCTAATTAGCAGTTGTTAATGTTAGCACAATACATCCAAAGGAGTGTCCTGGAGCCAGGAAGAATTATGGAAGAGTGACTATTGCACACAGGCAGGAGTGGGACTCTGGGAACCAAAGCACGGTGCCTTTTGCTGCTTGTTTTTGAAACAAGTCCTGTCTATGTCACTTTGGGTGGCCTCGAACTCTGTGTCCTCTTCTGTCTTCGTTAGGGTTTTCCTGCTGTGAACAGACACTATGACCAAGGCAACTCTTATAGAGGACAACATTTAATTGGGGCTGGCTTACAGGTTCAAAGTTTTAGTCCATTATCATCAAGGCAGGAGCATAGCAGCATCCAGGCAGGCATGGTGCAGGAGGAGCTGAGAGTTCTACATCTTCATCTGAAGGCTGCTAGCAGAATACTGGCTTCCAGGCAGCTAGAATGAAAGTCTTAAAGCCCACACTCACAGTGACACACCTACTCCAGCAGGGCCACACCTCCTGACAGTGCCACTCCCTTGGCTGAGCGTATACAGAGCATCACATCTTCCTTTAGCCTATGGGTGCTGCGATTAGAAGTACGAGCACCACGTTCAGCTTTCCAAGCACCCTTATGTGCTGTGCTGAGGGTCTTCACCCGGCACCCAGTCCAGGCAACTCCCAACTGCATATAACTCCAGCTCCAGATTAAACGCTCTCTGCTGGCTTCCAGGGGCACTGTGCACGCGCGCGCGCTCACACACACACACACACACACACACACACACACACA
>NC_034612.1:34554035-34563554 GCF_900095145.1 Mus pahari
AGAGAGAGAGAGAGAGAGAGAGAGAGAGAGAGAGAGAGAGAGAGATTTTACCCAGAAACTTTTTGCTTCCTGAGTTGTGTGCCTCTTGGTAAATGTTCACCTACCGACTAATCACTAGTTTATAGTAAGTTAATAATGTTAACAATTGGTGTGATACCTTGACCTCATTTAAAAATACAGGTGCTCCTCAAACTTGTGATGGGTCCTGTCTAGATCAACTATACACAGAAAATATCGTAACGTTAAAAGTGTATTCTTGATCCTCATCTACCAAACAACAAAGCTCAGAATCAAGTTTGATTGACTGATTGATTGATTGATGGCGCTATATGGTCTAAGGAATAGCTTTTGAAAGCCGTACTTTTTTTTGTTTTAAATGGGTGAGCTTATTAAATATGCATTCAGCAAGCCTAACTAGGAGAGTAAATGGCTAACGGTAGGTAGGAGGATAGGTAGATAGCAAAGTACCAGGCGCTCCAGATAGCCAGCAGAAACGGATGGAGGAAGCTCTGGTAAGGCAGCCCGCCGGGCCTCTCAGTAGAGAGGGTCCTGGAGAATGCAGAGCGTCCCCTCAGGTGCGGCTTCCATGGAAAAGACGCATAACCCCAGGGATCGCATCCTCTAACGGAGCACTCACAGACTCCAGAAGAAGTCGACTGTGGAGGTCGAGGCAGTGAGAGGGAGCTCCCCATTGAGTTTCTTCTCCAGAATGAGCTTCCCCTGGCAGGACTCAGGCAGTTTTATATCACAGGATAAACACTTAGCAACCCCTGTTGCTAGTTCTAGCTGTTCTTAAGGGCACTGGGTTTTACTTTGGGGCTGTTTTGCTGTTCTCATCTCTCCCCCTCACACAGTGAGGGTACCAGCCCATCCCCAGGCAAAGGGCTTTGAGGACACTTTGAGACAAACACCGTCAGCTGAACAGGGGCAACCCCTCTTTCAGAGCCAGTTTCTCAGTGAACTCTTGCAGCACCCAGCAATTTCCTGATAAATGCATATTACATTTCTTTATGTGCATGTGTGTGTGTGTGTGTGTGTGTGTGTGTGATTCTGAGACATCTCCTGTTGGGTTCTTGCCTTGCCTCCATTCCAAGAATAAAGTGGACAGTCCTCAAAAGCTCACCAAACAAGGTACCAAGGGTGCCAGTCTGGAAGACTTAGAATGTTATAAAGCCCTCGGGATGCCCACGGAGAGAGGGTACAGATGTCAGTCATAACCCTGAGCTCCCAGTGACATCAGGATGCCAACCAAGAGTTGACTGAGTCTGTGGAGAACAGATCTCCAAGGAGACCAGAAGTCTCTCAATGATAGAACACTTGGCTAGTGTGTGCATGTCCCTGGGCCTGTCCCTAGCATAAATAAACGAGATAAAACTAAATCAATAAAAACGGAACAAGAAAGGAATGGGTGTTTGATGGAGAGAATGTCAGGATGAGGTATTTATGGGGACAAAAAGGCATCTACAGCTCCGTCCCTTGCAACTGCTATCCCATCTTCTCTTGAACCTCTTTCAGACAAATGAGGAAATTTCCCAGAGGAAATTTCTAGAAAGTTTCCTTTCCTCACATGATGTTGAACACATGGGCAGGATCGGGTAGTCTCTCAACCGTCAGGCTGATCCTCTGGGTCACATGAACCATTCGTGGTGGCATGGAAGAAGGGGTGGATCTCATCAGGTGGCCAGACACAGAGTAGGCAGACAGCATCACGGGAGTCTGGCTGCTGTGATGTGCTGGAGTGACGGGGGGCTGTGGGCACCCGATAGGGCTCCCGCAGGGGTGCTTATGCCTTTTCTTCCCTGTGTCCTCAGGACTGAACAAACAGTTTTGTGTGTTCCTTGACGCTGGAGAGGCTGTGATTGGGTATGGGGATGTTTCAGCTGAAGAACCCTCAAAGGACCTGGTGTTCTCACATAGATCCTGAGAGCAGCTTTTCAGCCTCCTCACAGCTCCGCGCAGTCGGGAAGTGGAGCATGCACCCGGGTCTGTAATTGCCTAATTAAGTCAGGCACAGAGTGAAGGGGGACCTTTAGCAGGTGGGAGGAGCAGAAGGTGGGTGTCTGAGGGCTTTTGCAGCCTGAGGTTCTGGGCCTTGAGTAAGCCGGGTTGTCCTGCAGCTCACCCAGGTTGGGGAGATGAAGGTATCCAAGGACTAAGGATTCAGCCACAGTGGTTGACAAGGTGTTCAGCCCGGCATTTGGTTTCCTTCGGCCCGGAGGGCGTATCGATTACACTTTCATCAGCCCCAGACAAAGAGAAGGCTCTTAGTTAATTCTGTGCCCCAGGCTGTTCTGTTCTCAATTGTTTCTCTTGGTTATCGCCTAACACTGGCTCAAGTTCACTCAAGTCCAGCCTGGGAGAAGACCCTTGCCTCCCCCTCCCCTTGATTGTAGAATTTATTTATTTATCCCACAGTTTTTCCCTGAGCTGGGTGGGAGCTATAAGGACCTGTGTGTGATGCAGGAGAGTGATGTGACTGAGGATAGTGAGTGAGCTTTGGGTAACTGTTTGCTTGCTGGGATGGGGTGAGGATAGGGTGGCTCTATCTATCTATCTATCTATCTATCTATCTATCTATCTATCTATCTATCTATCTACCTATCTACCTACCTATCTATCTTGTAAGACAAGTTCTTGTAGACTAGGATGACTTCAAACTGGCTGTGTAGCTGAAGATAGCTGGATGTCCAACCTCTCAAGTGCTGGGATCACAGGCGTGCACCACTATACCCAGTTCACATGCAGTGCCTACAGGAACTAGAAGAGGAACAGGAGGTACAGGCAGCCATGAGCCATCTGTTGTGGTCACTGGAAATGAAAACCTAGATCCCTGGGAAGGCCATCAAGAGGTCTTAACTGCTGAGCCATCTCTCCAACCCCTTCACCTTCTGAAACCCAGGTATCCTGCATCTACCCCTGCAGTTCTGATTATGTGCATTAATACACATGCTTTTTCATACGGATTTGGGGGATCAAATTCAAGTCCTCATAGCTGCCCAGTAAGCACTTAACCAACGGAACGATCTCCCCAAACCTGAGACTCCTCAATTGTGTAGGAAATGGAGACCCATGCCAAGCTGGTACACAGATGGGTTGATGTGACCCAGTAGGTTGTGCAAAGTGAGATGCCAAAAGGTGGTGTGACATAGGTGCCATGTGAGGTGTGGCTAGTCAAGTCTCGGGCTTGGAAAAGTCTCCCTGAGAAGTCTGATGTTCCATTGGCTGTGTGGCACCAAGATCCAAGATCACCTTCAAGTATGCTCACCTGAGTTAGAAATTCAGGTGGAAGACACAGGTGACTGAGATGGGCTTAAGGTTGGGAGGATAAAAGACATCCAGAGAGTGTCCCCAAGGAAGCTATACTAAAAGCTGGGCACAGGCAGAGAGCAGAGTGAGGACACGGGTGTGGGTACCAGCACTGTCACTTTGTATGTTCCCTTCTAGTCTCTGTTCCCATGAGATACAGTCATGGCTCTCCCAGCTCAAAAAGACACAGAGCTCCAGTTATGTGGAGAGTTACCCAACTGAGGCTCTTTGTCTGATGTGGCAAGAAATTGATTTTTTAAAAGGATATAAACATAACAGATATTCAATAAATATTCCTTGGGTGGGTTGTATGTATGTATGGATAGATAGGTAGATGAATGGATAAGCAGATGGAGGGATGGAGAAATGAGTGGATGATAACTGGGTGATTGAATAGATTGGTGGTTAAAGGATGGATAGGTATAAGAGTGAAGAGAATAGGCAGACAGATGAATGGCTAGATCAGTAGATAGACAGACAGGTAGGTGTATGGACAAATTGACAGATGGATGGTGCTGTGAAATTTTTTTCCCTAGGGAGATGTTAGTAATGTCTACCTCTCCTCATAAGGTCCCAACAACAAACCAAAGTATAAGTCGGCTGACGTTCACTCTAGGGAACCAATGAATCATACATTGGATTACTGACACAAGTCAGGCGTCTTATATAACAGGATGAATGCACACAGAACTCACACAGAAAAGTTGGTGGGTCTGTTCTGTAGACCTGCAATGGGGGGGTAGGCAGATGGGTGTATACATAAGTAGTGGGCAGATGGATGGACGTGTGGGTGGTAGGCAGATGGGTGTATACATAAGTAGTGGGCAGATGGATGGACGTGTGGGTGGGGGGCAGATGGGTGTATACATAAGTAGTGGGCAGACGGATGGACGTGTGGGTGGTGGGCAGATGAATGAATGCTGGATAGATTGATGCATTGATGGGTAAATTGATGGATGGGTAGATGGGTACATATATGGGTGGTTGGCAGAGGGTTGGGTAGGTAGTGGATAGACAGATGTCTATGTGGATGTGGATGGTGGGTAGATGGATGGATGTGTGGGTGGTAGGTAGGTGGATAAATGCATGCATGGATGGATGGATGGATGGATGGATGGATGGTGCATAGTGACTTTAAGGGTGGGTAGATGGGTGCATATATGGATGGTCGGTAAAGGATTAAAGGCATTAGTAGCAGCCAAAACACCAACACTGTCAACGAACAGCATTGCCACAAATGCACAGAACAACTGTGTATATCTATGGCAAGCACTGTTCACATATTCAGGAAGTCCCTTATTTTTCCTGCATTCAGTTTTGGCTTTAGACAATGAGATGCATACTTGGGGACCTGGGAGAGCGGCTGATCCAAATCTACTCTGAAGACTTTCGATTTCAGTGGAAATAATGAGTGGAGATGAATAATGAAGACTTCGCCCTTCCCATGAGGTGGATGGAGCTCAGGCTGAGGGTTTCTCTGGTTCTGGGAAGTCGGGGGTGGGGGTTCTATCCCATAATCTCTGAGTATCCAAAGAGTCGGGATCTATCCAACTCTGACCTCAGTGAGACCTCGAAGTCTGCTCCCAAAAGATGATCGAGAATTCAAGGGATGGCTTGGGGATGAGTGGGTAGAGCAAGAGGGATTATTCTGATGAAAGATTCAGTTACATCTGGTTTGTTCCCATCAGTTCTATTTCATATAGTTTCTCTGGCACCTCACCAGGAGAATACTAAACAGGGGGTTTGGTCGTGCAGTTTTAATAAGGCCAACAAAGAAAGAAGGCATCCGAGGATCCAGGAGACTCTGTAAGCATGAACTCCACAGACTATCTGGCAGTTTCTTCATTTAGCAGTATAATTAATCTCCTGCTGTGGACTCAACATTATGCTAATTACTGTGGGGGCTATAATGGTTTGGGTGTGCCTTCCCCCTAAAATGTATTAGAAACCTGTGTGTGTGTGTATGTGTGTGTGTGTGTGTGTGTGTGTGTATACATATTTGTGTGTATGTACATGTTGGAAACTTGATCAATGCATCAGTGTTAGGGGGTCTAATGGGAAGTGTTAAGTCCTAAGGAATCCATTCTTTTGAATGGATTGATACCAATGATCAAAGGGCTTGGAGCTGTAAGTTCTATTTTTTTGCTTTCCTTTTCTTTCTTTGTCCAGTTGTTATGAGATGACATAACAAGAAGGTCCTATCTAGGTGCTGGAATTTCCATCTTGGGATTCCTCCTAATCCTCAGAACTATGACTTGATTAATTTCTATTCATTAAAAAATACATGGTCCTGTGTATTCTGTGGTAGCAGAAGTATGTTTAAACGGGTTCTAAACATCACAGGTCTCCAGTCGTTGCTCCTTGGATGGGAGGATGGGTGTGCGAATTGATGAGTGGATGGATGTGTTGATGGATGGATGGATAGGTAAGTGAATAGATGGGTTTATATGTAGATGGTAGGTAGAAAGATGGGTGGGGTGGACAGACAGATATGCTTAGAGTAGCTTAATGTGTGTATGCTGGGTAGGCAGGTAAATGCATATTTGCATGGAAGAATACACAGGTGGGCAGATGAGTGACTGGGTGGATAGATGAATGGATAGATGGGCAGACAGATGGATAGGCAAATAGATAGGTGTGTATGTTGATGCTGGGCAGATAAATGAATGGGTAGGTGGATATGTGATGCATATGTGAATGGGTACATAGAAGGGTAGATGCTGGGTAGATGGATGAATGAATGGATGATAGAAGGTAGACACATAGGCAGGTGATGGATGTGGTGTGTGTGTGTGTGTGTGTGTGTGTGTGTGTGTGTGTGTAAATGTGAATATATGTATAGATGAGTGGATAGGTGGATGTGTATGTATGTAGATGGTGGATCGATGGATGGCTAAATCTATAAGTGAACAAGTTGAATAGATGAGTTTATGGTTTATGGATTATAAGTGGATGTATGGATGGGAATGTAGATGGGTAAATGGATGGATATGTAGATGGATGGAAGTAGATAGTGAGTAGATGGACGGATGGTTGTGCATCCAGTTATCATAGCGTTTACTCCTGCCCCTTTGGATTGGTGTAAGAAGCACAACCTTGTTGATCTTTGTGTGAACCTCCTCCTCTGTCCCCTGATGGAGTCAGTTGTACATCATGAATGGCTGTTGATCCTCCCTCTGACACCAGGGTCACATCTGATTTTCCATGTTTCTGTATGAGCAACTTTGCTTCTCTCTATTACAGCCTGATCCCCTGGACAAAAACAAAGCAGCCAGTGTCTAGGGGAAACCTCCACTCAAATAGACTTTCTATCTCAGATAATAGCAAAAGCTTCATCACTGGATAGATTCCATTTACATGAAGAGTGGGCTCCCCTCCGGTCCTGGACCATTGGTACATACTAGAGAAGTTTCCAGAAGTGTGGTACAAATCATAGGAATCATTTATTTGCTATAATCACATATCTAGGGACAGGACAGTTGTTCCAAGGGCCCCTGATGAGACACGTTGCCAAGGATTGAAATCTGGGATGACTAATTAACCTTAGTTCCTATGACAACCCAGAGGAATGCCATCTGCCCCCTGGTGAAGCAGCATTCCTTCCAGTAGCAGTGAGAGAGTGAGACTAGGAAAAGCAATGGTTAGGAGAGGTCAAAAGCTGTGGTCTCCACTGGAATGACAGAGGTATCTAAGATGGTGGAATCAAAACTGTGTTCTTCTCCTCAGCATCCTAAATACTGGGGGACCAAGACGTCCATGGAGGAAACCACCAGGGCATGTCTGCTCTCTGAACGCGTTAAATGGTCCATGAGAGGGAGATGGGAGCTTTGAACCAGCAACTGTCACTTTGGCCAATCCTGTTGGAGTCCTGCTGACCTACTTTGTGCTGACTTGAAGAATGTCACAGCTCTTGGATCCCATGTCCCAGAAGAACCACTAATTATTATGGAACAGGTGTCTTAGATGTATGAATCTAAGACACCCCCTCCCACATGTTTCTGCATGTATATGCATTCTCATGCATGTGGAGATCAGGGGTCAACATGGTTGTAGTCCTCAATTGTTCTCACAGAGACACGTGGGTGAGCCACAGTGTATGCGTGGAGGTCACAGGACAACTTTTGGGAGTTGGTTCTTGCCTTGTACCTTATTTGAGTGTTGAGGTTTTGTCTTTACTGTGTATTGTAATGTTAAGTGCGGGCCCCCAAGACCTGGAGTCTGTACATAGACCTGTGATCCTGCCCCCAAGTTATTTCCAATTGGTAAATAAAGATGCCGACAGCCAATAGCTGGGCAGAAGAGACATAGATAGGGTTTAGGTTTCCTGGGTCTGGGGTTTGGGGAGGTCCACAAAGAGGAGGAGGAAGAGGATGATGAGTAGGAATCAAAACTTGGATGGTTGAGCTTATGGCAAGTGCTTTTACACCCCGAGTCTTCTCCTTGCCCCTTATCTTATCTTTGAGGGGTGCTCACAGAACCTGGAGCTCTCTGACTCAGCTAGGCTGGCCAGTAGAACGCAGGCATCCTTGTATCTCTGCCTCGAAGTCACTGGGATTATGTGTCTACACTGCCATGCCTGGCTTGGCACGCCATGGGCCATGCTAGGGATCCAAATACAGGTCTTTGCGTTTGCACAGCAAGCACTTTGCTGACTGAGCCATCTCCCTAACCCCCTAAACTTGTATATATTTTTAGGTTAGTTAATTTGAGAGATGGCAAAAGAAATGAAGGAAGAAAGAAGGAAGAAAACGGGAAAAAAGAAAATATGTGTGCATTGCAGGAAACCTTTGATCCACAGCAACTGGCCTTTCCTGGGAGACATTTCAGAATCCGATGTTAACTGACATTTGTCCTTTCCTCTGAGAAGGCCACTGTCCTTGTGTCATTAGGGCACTGGGTGCTGAGCTACAGTCTTTATCTAGGGCAGACACTGCAGTAATTATCATAACAACCACGGAATCAGGAGCTTCCTTTTGTACGTGCTGCTAGATGGGTATGTGGGTATGCACATCTTGTGGCAGCCTCTATTTATCGGCATGGGAACCTTCTAGGAATTTCTGCATAAACAGAAGGGTCTAGATGCGTTCACTTCTTCCCGACTTCTTCCCCCAGCCACACACAATGGCTGCGTGTCGGGGTCACCCTGCTCTCCATGGAAGCAACCTTCCTCCTAAAGAAAGACTCTGAGAGGCTGGAAGATCCCTGTGAAAGTTCTTTTATCTGATTCCGCGTTGGTTGGGCAGAAACCATTTTTATGCAAGTTCCGTATTCAGGAAGGGGAAGGTTTTGACATGCTTGCCCCTAATTAGTGGTAGAAAGCTTGTGGATTAATTTTGAAATAAGACAAAACTCCGAGCAAGGTGGAGGGACTGTCACTGGCGGGAAGTAATGGCAAGTTGTTCTCAGATGGGGAAGCCGGTGGTGTTCACTTGGCTGCCAGAGCCCAGTTGCCAGATATGCCCCTGACCATGCTTTTGATAGGCAGTTAGATATGGATCCCACAGGGGCCCAGGGATCCATCTCTTCCTACCCTAAGAAACTGCCTCTTCCACTCCACAATGACCTTGCCCCTTTCAGATGACTCTGTGTGACCCTTAGCTCACAGCCTCTACCATATGATCATGGGTGGGCACAGTGTCAGGACAGCAACATCATCTCTTCTGACAGAGGGCTCATGTGTTGACCAGTACAAAACTGTCTCAGGCTCTCAGCTCATTGATTTGTCAGCCTTGGTGTGTATGTGTGTGTGTGTGTGTGTATGTATGTACTCAAGTGTGCACATGTGTACATGTATGTGAACATTGAGATCAAAGGACAACCTTGGACACCGTTCCTCAGAAGTCATCCAGTTTTTTGAGACAGGGTCTCTCATTGTCCCGGAGCTCACTGATTAGGTGAGATTGACTGGCAGTGAGCCCCAGGGGTCCCCCTGTCAACAGCCATCCAGCAATCCCCATTACTGGATTATGATCCTGGTGCCAGCGTGCCCAATTTTTAAAATATGGGCTCAAACCTCTGGGGATCGAACTTGCATCCTCCTACTTGGCTTGACAAGCACTTTATGGACTGAACCGTCGCTTCAGCACCGCGGCGCGGACAGATACATTACCATCGATCACCTCAGCACTCTGGACAGATCTTTTAAAACCATCAATGAAAGCCTGGTGTGGTGGCGCACGCCTTTAATCCCAGCACTTGGGAGGCAGAGGCAGG
>NC_034612.1:34566177-34570780 GCF_900095145.1 Mus pahari
TATATATATATATATATATATATATATATATATATATATATAATGCAAATATGCATATATTTATATATCTGCATACATGCATATATGTATATATACAAATATGCACATATATATACACATATATGTGTATATGTGTGTATGCATATGCATAAATAGTAAAGTATATAAAATATATAATAAAAAGCATAAATAAAAAAGTATATTTAAAAGTATAAAATAAAAAGTATATAAACATACACCTTTTAAAAATATGGTCAGGGGTCACAACCTGAATCTCCCAGAGGTCAATTCTATTTTCTTTTTCTTTTCCTTTCTTCCCTCTCCCTCTTTCTGTATAATATGACTGCATTTATGAGGCCAGAGGGTGATGTCAGGTGCCCCACTATCCACCTTGTTCTCCCGAGGCAGAATCTAGGAGAACAGCATGCCCCAGAGATCCTGTTTCCCCACAGTGCTGGGTTCCAGGCAAGCATAACCATGGCTGGCTTCTACATGGGTGGAAAGATCTGAACTAAGATCCTCATGACTGAACAGCAAGTACTGTTATCCGCTGAGCCATCTCTCCTGCCACGGCGGCAGGGAGGGTGAATTCGTGCATTGGTTTAGATGGGGCAGTTCCAACTCAAGCAGCCGCCTCACGGGCCTTGTAGAAGCAGCGCTTTCAGGGAAGAGTCATCTGGTGTCCCCATGGCGAGGCTTGCTGAAAGATCCACACAGCGAGGAGAGAGACTCACCTTGGAGGGCTGAGTAAGAAAACTCAGAGCCGTGTTCAACAGGAAGTAGGCAAAGTCACCTTAAAGAGAGTAGCTCCCGTCAGCAGAACTATAATTGGATTTGATGTGTAACTTATATAAAGACAGATTGTGTCGACAGGAAGGAAAGACCTTGGTGGGTCTCCCCTATCATCTATTCTGGCCCTACCTGGGAGATCAGGCTATCTGGCTGGATCCTGATCTGCAGAGAATGGAGCATATGATCGTTAATGAGACATACCTCTGTGTATATCTGTGAGGGATTTTCAATCTGGCTTAATTTGAGTTGGACGACCCACTCTGAACGTAGGTGGCGCCCTGCTGTGGACTGGGACCCTGCAACTGCGTGAAAAGGAGAAAGTGGGCTGACCGTGGCACTCATCTCTCCCTGCTTCCTGACTGTGAGTCCAGGGTGGCTAACTGCCTCGTGCTTCTGCTGCCATGACAGAGTGTATCCCCTCCAACCGTGAGGCAAAGTAAGCCCTTCCTCAGATGGCTTTGTATCAGGAATTTGGTTACAGCAAAGAGGAATGTGACTAATCGAGAACTGCTCCCAGGCTGACCAAGGATGGCAAGTTGCTTTCCTGCCCTGCGTTTGCAAGGGGCTGAAACTTTCACTGAATACTAGATGGTGTGATGTGAATTCAAGGGTAGATGTTTCAACATGGGAGTTTGCAAGAACGAATCACATGACTCTGAGCCAAGGCCTCTGAGCCATTCTTTCTGGTCTCTGGATATCTGCATTTGTTACTTATCTCTTAACATTGAGCAAATACCTGCCAGAAAGCAACTTAAGGGAGGAAGGGTTTATTTGAGTCACAGTTGAAGAGATGATCTATCCATCACAGATGGTCACATTACATCCACAGTCAGAAAGTAGGAAGAGATAGCTGCTGGTTGTTAGTTCTCTCTCTCTCTCTCTCTCTCTCTCTCTCTCTCTCTCTCTCTCTCTCTCTCTCTCTCTTTCTCTCTCTCTCCTGCCCCTTTCATGCATTCCAGGACCCCAGCCCACGGATGCTGCTGCCCACATTCAGGTTCCTGCTTCTGTTAAAGCCGTCTGGAAACATCCCCATAGACACAGCCAGAGGTATCTTTTCCACGGAGATTCTAAATCCAGTCACGTTGACAATGATGATCAACTGTCAGAAGAGCAAAGATTTATTTTGACTCACAGTTTCAGAGAGAACTCAGTTCTTTACTGTGGAGCGAGGCATGGTGGGTAGCAATGTTTCCAGCCACAGCATTGGGATCCTGAGGTGGCAGGTGCTGGGAATCAAATTCAGGACCCGCTGAGCCAGGTCTTCCGATCTAGCCTTATGAGTTTTCACAGACTATGTCATAGAATCATCTTCATGCCTCTTTTGTGATCTCATGCCCCTCAGACTGTCCCTCGCATCCCTTTCTCTGACATGCCTCACCTGTCCCTGTCACTCAGCACTTTCCTGTAATATATAAATGGAAGCCTACAAGGGTCAGAAGGCTCAACCCTCTGAGTCTGGCTTCTTTCAGTCAGCAATGCATTTGGATCTTCCATCCCCGGTCCTCTTACCTCTTTGTGTGTGTGTGTGTGTGTGTGTGTGTGTGTGTGTATGCACATGGCTATGAGTGCCTATGTATATATGTACACACATGGCTATGAGTGCCTGTGTATGTATGTACACACATGGCTATGAGTGCCTGTGTATGTATGTACGCACATGGCTATGAGTGCCTGTGTATGTATGTACGCACATGGCTATGAGTGCCTGTGTATGTATGTACACACATGGCTATGAGTGCCTGTGTATGTATGTACTCATTCGAGGACCATGTGCATGTGGAAGCCATGGAGACCAGAGTACAACCTTAAGTGACATTCCTCAGGTACCATCAGCCATTTTTTGAGACAGGCCTAGATCTTGTGCACATTGGGTAGGATGCCTGGCTAACAAATCCCTGGGATCTGCTGAGATCTGCTTCCCCAGATCTTGGATTAAACACTCACACCACCCTGGTCAGGGATCATGTGAGACTTCAAGGATTAAACTCAGCCGAGCCCTTTACCAGCTGACCCAACTCTCCAGCCCAGCTCATTCCTTTTTGATGGCCAAGTAGCTGTCCCCAGCATGGATAAACCTTAGTTTACCTTTTCCCCAAGTGAGGGACATTGGATCGGTGTTCAGAGTCCTTTGGTGAATGTAAGTAAAACAGTCGTGAATATTCATATCCGAGTGTCCTGAAAGCATACATTTTCACTGGTCTCAGGTAAATATTCAGAAGTGTGACTAGCTGGTTCATAGGAAACTTTCTGAGAGCTGTCCCAGCATCACAGGCATTTGGGGGCTGGCAAGTTTTCCTTTGTTTGTCTTGTGGCACACTAATCGACATGTAAACGGCATCTCCTTGTGGCTTACATTTACATCTCCCTAATGGCTAATCCTGCTGAGCATGTCTTCATGTACTTATTTGCCATCTGTGTATTTTCTTTGGCAAGATGTTCAGATCTTTTGCCCACTTTAAAAAATTATGTTGTTTGTTTTCTTGAATGCTTTAGAGTTCTTTATGTTTTCTACATACAAATCCCTAATTGTAGGTTTGGTTTTTTTGTGGGGATTTTTGGTTTTTTTTTGCTTTTTTTTTTTTTTTTTTTTAATAGAATCTCCCGAAGTAGCCCAAACTGGCCGAGAATTTATGATTTCTTTCTATGCATCCCAAGGGCTGGTTTTATAGGTGCCTGCCACCCCACTGAGCAAAGTTTTGCTTTCATTGTGTTTTGTTTGTGATGCTGGGGCTGCAATCCAGAGTCTTCACTCTTTAGTCAGGTGCTCTACCACTGTGCCACACCCCAGTTCCTCACTGGGGGATTCTAGGCAAGGGCCTCTACCACTGAGCCACACCCCAGCCCCTCACTGGGGGATTCTAGGCAGGTGCTCTACCACTGAGCCCCAGCCCCAGCCCCTCACTGGGGGATTCTAGGCAGGGGCTCTACCACTGAGCCACACCCAAGTTCCTCACTGGGGGATTCTAGGCAGGGGCTCTACCACTGAGTCACACCCCAGCCCCTCACTGTGGGGGTTGGCAGCATTTCTAGGCAGGTGCTCTTCTGAGCCATGACCCCAAATTCTCACTCACGGGTTCCAGGCAGGTGCTCTCCTGGTGAGCTCACAAGTCTGATCTCATAACACACTACAACTGTGTTTGCTTCATCCACTCTTGATTTCTTGGAACAATTCAGAGGGAGAGAGTTTCTTCCAAACTATTTTGGGATGTCTTAATTTCTCTGTGTAGGTCCAAGTTTCTGTCTGGTGTTATAGTCTTCCTCCCAAAGGATTGTCTTTAGCGCAGCTTATATCACAGACCTGCAAATCATGAATTCTCTTTCTTTTTGTTGATTTGGAAAAAAAATCTTTAGTTCATGATTATTTTTGTGAGACAAGTCGCCAGTGACTTTTGTTTTCTTTGTTTCCCTTTCAAGACTTTAAATATATCATTCCTTTATGGTATATACTTAAAAATACCACAACTACTTTTTTTTTATTTTTGTGTGTGTTTCTCTGCACATATGCATATGTGGTGGGTGTGTTGAGGTCAGAGGACAGGTTTGAGGAGTCTTTACTTCCACCATGTGGGTCCTGGGGATTGAACTCCCGCCATTGGGATTAGCAGCAAGTGCTTTTACCCAGTGGGCCATCTTGCCACAAAGACATTTATTTGTTTATTTAACTATTTTTATTTTATGTATGTGAGTACACTGTTGCTGTCTTCAGACACACCAGAAGAGGGCATCGGATCCCCATTACGGATGGTGGTGAGCCACCATGTGGTTGCTGGGAATTGGACTCAGGACCTCTGGAAGAGCAGTCAGTGCTCTT
>NC_034612.1:34573135-34585249 GCF_900095145.1 Mus pahari
TCGAGACAGGGTTTCTCTGTGTAGCCCTGGCTGTCCTGGAACTCACTTTGTAGACCAGGCTGGCCTCGAACTCAGAAATCTGCCTGTCTCTGCCTCCCAAGTGCTGGGATTAAAGGCGTGCGCCACCACGCTCGGCTCTGCCTGGCTTTCTGTATCCCAAAACTCTGGTCTATTTAGTTTGAAGGTGAGGAAATGAAATCAATAGACAGGAAATGACTGTGGAATCAGACAGCGAGATTTTTACTTTCATAAATGGAGAAGCTGGACTCTGAGCTCCAACAGATCCAGGGTACAGCATCCTAGAACAAGGATGGAGACATTTGTCAAAATGGAAGAAGTAGAAAGGCTTGACTTGGGCAGGAGTCAGTGGCCACAGAATGACTACCGGAGGGTGGGGGCTGGGACTGAACCTGTGACTCAGCCATGCTGGTGGGTTATACCAGGGGTAAGGAACCGCATCAGCCATGCTGGTGGGCTATACCAGGGGTAGGAAGCTGCATCAGCTGCTTCCTGCTAGGTCTGAGAGATAAGAAAGGGGGCGCATTGTCTAAAATGGTTGGCGTATGACCCTGCATCTCCCAGTGTTTGTTAAATGAGTCAAAATATGTTTTCTGTGGGCTGGAGAGATTGCTCAGAGGTTAAAGTTTATTCTGATCTCACAGCAGACCCCTGTTCGGTTCCTAGCTTACCCATGTTATGAGGCTCACGGCCATGTCTAACTTCAGCTCCAGGAGTTTCGACATCCTTTCCTGAACTCAAAGGGTACTTATGTGCATCCACATATGTGTGTACATGTGTGTCCATAAATATCCTTAGGTTGTCTTGCTTAAGCACCATCTGTCTTATCTTTGACACAGTCTCCCACTGACTTGAAACTCACCAAGTTGGCTAAGCGTGACTGTCCAGTGAGTGACAGATCCATTTGTCTCTGCTTTATGCTGTGCCCATGGAAGTCACTGGCGCTGGGATTACAAGAATGAAGCTCACATCCAATGTATTTAGTGTGTGTGTGTGTGTGTGTGTGTGTGTGTCTGTGTGTGTGTGTCTGTGTGTGTGTGTGTGTGTCACAAGCCACAAGTGGAGGTCTGAGGACAATCTTCAGAAGTTAGTCCTCTCTTTCTACCATGTAGGTCTGGGAATTGAACTCAAGTTATCAAGTTTGTTGATGTGATGGTTTGTAAATGCTTGGCTCAGGGACTGGCACGGTTAGAAGGTGTGGCCTTTGGAGTAGATGTGTCACTGTGGGTGTGGGCTTAAGACCCTCATGCTAGGTATGTGGAAGCCAGTATTCTGCTAGCAGCCCTCAGATGAAGCTGCAGAACTCTCAGCTCCTCCTGCACCATGCCTGCCTGGACTCTGCCATGTTCCCACCTTGGTGACAATGGACTGAACCTCTGAACTCGCAAGCCAGCCCCAATTAAATGTTGTCCTTATAAGAGTTGCCTTGGTCATGGTGTCTGCTCACAGGAGTAAAACCCTAACTAAGACAGTTGACAAGTGCCTTTACTCATTGAGCCATCTCATTTGCCTGTAGTATTTAAATATATATATTTAAATATATATATTTAAATATATATATATATATATATATATATATATATATATATATATATATAGTCATAGTTCATTTTTGTTTTATTTAGCACTACCAGGGATTGAACTCAGGGCCCAGAATATGCTGGGCAAGCACTCTTCCACTGAGCCACATCTCCAGTTAAATATATATTTTATATGTATATATATATATATTCTGCTTGAGTAGCTCTGGAAGCTTTCATGTGTCAATGTAACATCTGAGGAGTTGATGGAGCTCAGTGGTAGAGTGCTTGCCTAGTATGTAAAAGGTCATTTAAAAAACATTAGTGTGTGTGTGTGTGTGCACACACGCTCACGTGTGTAAGTGCGAGTATGTGTGTGCCGTGTGTGCTTGTCGCGGTCAGAGGATAAACTCTGGTGCTGGTCCTTGCCTCCACCTGGTTCTAAGCACAGCGGGTAGTTATTCGTTGCTGTTACATGCCACGGTGGACGGTCTGAAAGATTTCCAGAGCCCTTCTGTCTCCGCCTCCCATCTCACCATATGCATGCTGGGACTGTAGACAACGTGCTATCATATTTTGCTTTCCATGGATACTGGACATGGAATGCAGGTCCTTATACCCACACAGCAAGCACTTTAACCTGCTGTGGTCTTGTCTCCCTTCCCATCCCAGGCCCTAGATTTGATCCCAGTACCACGGAACAAACAAATCTGCATGCGAAACCAGGAAACTTTGCCAGACTTTGACACGTATACACACACACACACACACACACACACACATGCACGCACCATGCACATTCACATGCATGAAAGAAAGAAGCTTGACTCTCATTAGCCACTGTAAATACTATTTCTGTGGTCTCAGGCCTGTTCAGAGCCTACTTTCAGACCGGTTTGGTCAAGTCAGAGAAAAGAGCGACTAATTAAAATTCAATATTTGCTTAGAACTCTTGTTGGTTTTAGCCTGGGGGCATACAGGCCAAATACTGTTTTCAAAAGTTAATTGAGTTTGTTCTTTTCCATGCATTTCAGTTGGTGATTGATTTGAATTGTGGTACGGGTTGGTTTTGTTTGTATTCAGTGTTAGAGTCAGTTTCCAGCCTGTCCACGCATCCTTCCTTCCCGTTTTCCTTTTTTTTTTTTAAGTTTTTTTTTTCTCTAGATTATGTGTGTATGTATCTGGTATCTATTGTGGAGTATATATATATATATATATATATATATATATATATATGTATGTATATATATATATATTTAGTGTGGCATGTATAAGTATGTTTATTTGTATGTGTACATGATATAGTGTATATGTGTATGTGGTGTGTGTGTATGTATGTATGTATGTATGTGTGCAAGGTGTAATGTGTATGTGTGTGTGGTATATGTGTATGTATGTGTGCATGGTATATGTATATGTATGTATGTATGTATGTGTGCATGGTATAGTGTGTATGTGTGTGCTGTATGTATGTACACATGATATAGTGTGTATGTATGTGTATGTAGTGAGTGTGTGGATGGATGGATGGATGGATCATGCATTGTGTAGTGTATGTGTGTGTGTGTGTGTGTGTGTGTGTGTGTGTGTGGTGTTCATGTCTACATGGTACATGGATATGAGTGTGTATGTATAGACCCATGTGTGTACATACCAGACAGGCCATTAAATGCCCTCTTCTACTGCTGTCTGCTTGTTGCCTTGGGACAGCATCTCTCCCTGAACTGAAACTCTAGGCTGGCAAGATCTTGGCTAGCCAACGCTGGGGTTATAGGTATCTCCAGCCATGCCTGGCTTTCTAAGTGGGTGCTGGGGATGTGAATTCAAGTCTTCACACTCACACGGCACGCCCCCTTATCCACCGAGCCACTTCCTCACCATTCTGCCTTCCCTCTTCCTCCCTCCTCCTCTACCACCACCACCTCCTGCTTTTCTCCGCTGAGACAAGCTGGGCTCAGAAGCATGACGTAGCCACAGCCAGCCAAGGATTTCAATCCTCCTGCCTCCCTCCACCTCCTGAGTGTTGAGGTAGAGCTGTGATTACAGGCATGCACTGCTACTCCCACCTCAGTGCCTTCTGCTTAATAGAACATTCTAGGAATTGGTTCCAGAGAATTTATAGGATTCACTAGCATTGTTTTGCTGTATAATATTTCCTTGAGCAGATGTCTCATGGTTGGTTCAGTCTCTCTGCTGTGCATTTGCATTGAAAATGTTTCCAGGATTTCGGTTGCTATTTTAAGTCTTCAGGGAAATTCCTACAAGTGAAGGGCTGGTCAAAAATTTAAAGCGCACGTCTGTTTGCGAGCTGTGCAAGTTCCTTCTGTAAGCACTGCAGTCGTTTTTCATCATCACCCATAAACTGTGTGGATGCTCCTGTCCTTGTAACAGCACACCAGTGTCACAAATGAGAAGTGCCACCTCAGGGTAGCTTTAATTTGTATCTTTTCATGAGCAAGGAGAAATAAATACATTTTCATATAATAACCGTTTACTTCTTTTCTGTGAGTTGATTATTTTCCCCATTTTTCTTTTGCACTGAAAAAAAAGTAACTTTCCTCTTATTTTCTTGGTACTTGGAATGGAACCTAAGGCTTCACATGTGCTAGGCAGGCACTCCCCTGCTGACTCATGCCTGGAGCCCTTCATTGGCCTACTAGAATCCCCCAGGGAGGGACTGGGGGTGTGGCTCAGTGGTAGAGCCCCTGCCTAGGATCCCCCAGTGAAGGGCTGGGGTATGGCTCAGTGGTAGAGCCCCTGCCTAAGATCTCCCAGTGAAGGACTTGGGTGTGGCTCAGTGGTAGAGCCCCTGCCTAAGATGCCCCAGTGAAGGGCTGGGGTGTGGCTCAGGGGTAGATCCCCTGCCTAGGATCCCCCAGTGAAGGACTTGGATGTGGCTCAGGGGTAGATCCCCTGCCTAGGATTCCCTAGTGAGGGGCTGGGGTGTGGCTCAGTGGTAGAATGCTTGCTTAGCATGTGTGAGGCCCTAAGTTCAATAGTATATTAGGACAAATTGCCTGGGACCATTTGTATAACTTGGAGCCACTAGACTCTTTGCAGGTGGGAATGGCAGAAAGCAAACAAATGCTTTTCAACTCTGTCAAAGATAAATCTTCTAATATACAAAGAGGTTAGTATTTACAACTCTTGGGTCACTGGAGACCTGACTACCATCTCTGTCACTTGAGTGGGTGACCGTAAAGCCAGCCATTGAAGAATGTGATCCTGGCTTAACATTTTGTCCTCCTTGAAAGCCAGAGTCAGGCAAGTGGGTTCCAGGGAAAAGATAGACTGGCTTTCACACCTCTCTTTATAAAGCTTAAACTAGGTTTTGGGTCATGGGTGTCTTCCCCAAGGCAGAAAAATACCTTCAGCAAAGAAGAGAATGACAGTGTTTTGGGACAGAAAAGGGAAGCCCCAAGCAGAGTAACTGGCCCCCTTTCCCAGACCTCACAGAGAAAGGACACACAGTTTCATCACCGACCACTTAGCAGATGCCTGCTGACAGCTCTTTGGGGAAGCACCACCATCCTGGCATAACAGCTCTGTGACTCCTGCTGTGCTTCTGAACTTGTCAGTTCAGGCTGCCATCGCAAAACAGATAACTTAAGGCTGGAGAGATGGCTCAGAGGTTAAGAGAATTTGCCAGCTCATCTGGAGGACCTGGATTTAGAGTCTAGCACCCACATCAGATATCTCACAACCTCTCAGAACTTCAGCTCCAGGGGATCTGGTGCCCTCTTCTGGCCTCCACAGGCACTGCATGCACATGGTGCATATAAACTCTCGCATGAGCACACACACACACACACACACACACAGACACAGACACACATTTGTTAATTTAAAAATAAACAATGGGCCGGGTGTGGTGGCACACGCCTTTAATCCCAGCACTTGGGAGGCAGAGGCAGGCTGATTTCTGAGTTCGAGGTCAGCCTGGTCTACAGAGAGAAACACTGTCTCGAAAAACCAAAAAAAAAAAAAAAAAAAAAAAATTTAAAGAAAACAGACAATTTGTTCCTTATTCATGGAGGATATGCTCAGAAACCCTCCACTTGATGCCTGGAACATAATATTGTATCCACAACCTGTGGTATATATACAAACATGTCTTAAAGCCAGTCCCATATGGTTGTGGTTTAAGTATTCAGTGTGTTGGGGGCTTCATGTCCAGTGTAGGGGCCTATGGAATCTTTAGAAAGTAGGCTCAAACTGTCTTGGAAATGAGTCACTTGGGTGGTCCTTTGACGTTTATAGGTTGGTCTCTGCTTCCCGCTTTAGTCTCTGTTTCACAGTCCTTTGTGATGTGAAGACTCCATGCTCCCTCCACCGCGAACTCTGTCATACTGTCCCTGCTGCACCGAACAAAACCCCTGAAAACCGAAGTAAGCCTTCCTCTCTTCAGCCGTTTCTAGCCCATGTTTTGGTCATAGCGACCCAAAAATAACATGCGAATTTATTCTCCCTTCCTCTCTCCTTTTTTCCTCCCTCCCTCCTTCCCAAAATGAACAAGATAAGTATTTCTGCTTTCACACACTCTCAACCATCACTCTTTGCGTCTCTAGGCACTGTGGAGCCAGGCTTCCAGGGACTGGACCGCAACCAGCCCAGACAAAACAAATCTCTCCTTTTAACTTGTTTACACCGGGTTTTTTTTTTTTTTTTTTTTTTTCCACAATGAAGAAAAAAACTAACAAGGGGCTTGGAGAGGCCACTTAGCAGACACAGTGCATGCTGCTGCCGCCACAAGGACCAGGGTTCGATTCCCTGAAGCTGATGTTCAAGGACAGAGGACCAGGAAGCAGAATATGGTCAGAAGCTGGAGCAAGGCAGGCGCTACAAGGACTGTAGACCTTTAAAGTGGGGGTGGGGGGGGAGGGAGGGAATGAGAGGGAGAGGGAGAGAGAGGTTGGGGAGAGGAGGAAGTTGGGTGTCCTCTATCACTCTCAATCAGTTCCTTTGGAGAGAGGCGTCTTACTGAACCTGGAGCTAGGCTGGCAGCCATCAACCTCCAGAGATCCTGTTTCCATTTTGACTGGCACCCGTGACCTGTGCGCATGTGCGGCTGTGCCTGACCTTTGGGTCCTCAGGCTTGCACAGCAAGCGCTTTGTCTGCGGAGTCACCCGCGACAGCCTTCCTTTGGACAAGCGGCTCTCCCGCCCTCCTGTCTGCCATTTGCATGATGTTGACTTTGAACTTTAGCATCTCATTTCTCTGCGCTGGGTTTCTTTTGCTCCCTGTAGTTTAGGAAGGGCAGAGCTTCCTCCAAGGCTGCGAGTCGAGCCTTAGATAAGCTGCAGAGGTGTGAAAAGAACCTGTCTAACGAGATCTGCAGGAAAAAAAAAAAAAAAGTTTACAGAAGGTCTTTAATCTGGTCCCTCCGGGTGTGTGGCATTGCAGGTTCAGAGTGGTTCAATCAGACACAGGGAAGTGGGAATAGGTTTCTGCTTTTCCACAGCGAGCTACTTGGTGACTTTCTTTTCTCTTTTGCTTTGCGAACTGTTCACAAACTTATTTTGAGCTCTGTCTGAGACGTACATCTGGGGCCGTGAAGGATCAGACAAATGCTGCTTGATCATTAAGGAGCCGGCTTTTTAAAAATCTGTCTGAGGATTCTGCCAGCTTAACCTTAAACCGCACGCGAGTGGCACTAGGTAAGGGAAATGGCCAGCCCGGATCTGTTTCACCACAGCTTATGTTAGATGACAAGGCGTTTCATATTTTGGGCTGTTTGAGATACGTTAAGCAAATTAAATCTCCTTTGTAGGGTTCTAGGGTGATGGCTCGGTAGGGAAAGACCTTGCCTTGCAAGCGCGAGGATCTGAGTTCGAGTCCCAGCACCTACTTAGAAAGCTGCGTGTGGAACTAGGGAGATGGCTCAGCGGTTAAGAGTGCCTACTGCTCTTGCAGAGGACTCAAGTTCAGATCCCAGCACCCATGTCAGGAAAACTCCGGCTCCAAGGGATATGACTTGTGTACACCCACACATATATGACACACCTATGTATCTTTTAAAATAGTTAAAACCCCATTTTGAGAAAACTGGGTATGGTGGTATATAAATGTAACCAACCACCCTCATTCCACCCTCGCCCCCACCTCACCCTTGCCCCTGCCCCCTCCCCACTGGTGGAGACAGAGCCAGGAGGATCCCTGAAGTTTGTTGACCAGCCAGCCGAACAAAAAATTGGCAAGATCTCACTGAGAGAGACTCTGTCTTTTAAAATGTGGATGTTTCCTGACGAGGACAATACCTGGTGTTGGCTTCTAGCTTTCTCCTGTACTTGTTTGTGTACACACACATATGCATGCGTGCACACATGGGCATGCTCTACCCTGCAAACCTTAATTTCTATAAAGCTATTCGTGTGACACTGTTACTCTGCTAGGTTGTATGGGCAAATGTAGAAGGTTTAATAAATATTCGATGAGCTCACTTTAGCTTGTATACCCACTTTAGTGTGTGTATAAGGCACAAAACTCAGCACGACGAAGAAAGAAGGAACCAGATTATCCAAGAACAGTTGATTTCTTAGGTATTTTGTGTTGCAGTAATGTAAAAATAGGGCCTGGTAAAGTGGTGAGCAGACATGAGGATTTGGGATCCCCAGGGTCCTCTTAAAAAGCCAGGCAGGCCTGCACACTCCAGCGCCAGGAAGATCCCAGTGAGAGAGCCTGTCTCAAAAAATAAGGTAGAGGGCAGGTGGGAAGGCTTGTTGGGTAAGGGAGGGCTTGCTGCCAAACCTGATAAGCTGAGTTCTTTCCCTAGAACCCACACAGTAGAAGAGAACTGACTCTAGCAAGTTGTCCTCAGACTTCTACATGCACATCACAGTGAGCACACACACACACACACACACACACACCACCACCACCACCACCACCACCACCACCACCACCACATCATCATCCTCATCATCATCAATGTTTTTATTATAAATAAGGTATAAATTGATACTGGAAGATGCCTGATGTTGACCTCTGGTCTCAACACGCATGTGCCGACATGGGTATGTGCGCCTTCCCATACACATGCACACATAAACATGTTCACACATGCACTAAGTATAAAAATATGTGATGCCCCCCCCCCCAAATTCCACATATGTGCTGTGCATCTAAGGACTTGGCTTTCCCTGTGCCCTGTTTCACGTCTAATGTGTATTGGAAGGATTTTGTGGGAAGGAATAATCTAAATGGTCAGGACTTAAGGATAGCCTGTGCCACGTTGGTAGGGCTTAAGTAATGCCGTTAAATGCATTCACTCAGACAGGGTGGTCGAGCTGGTGCCAAAACAAAGGAATGAATTCATTCACAAGGTACTTTGACTGGGAGTACCCACGTCCCACGTACACTGTCGTTGTGGATCTAATTCTGTGTAGGGCCTGAAATGTTGTCCCTGAGCTGATATGAGGAAACCCTTGGGAAGAGAATGGATCTAATGTACAGAACTCAGTCTGGGCCTGAGAGCTCATAGCTCACGCTGGCTCCTCTCAGAAGGCCCTTGATGTTGATGGATTCTCTTTCCCTGTCCCCCCCACCCCTGTTCCTGCACTTACTAAAGGCTCTATAGAGACTCTGTGATTTGTTCTTTTGTATTTCTACTTAGGGCCTGAGAGGAGCCCTATTGAGTTCCCTCGGATAGCATCTCAGACCACCTGATGCCTGGGTGTTATAAGATGCCTTAGTGCTTGGGATATAATACCCAGGCCTGATTCTGTCTGTCACCTAGTTGGGCATAGAAGTTGGTATAAAAGGGACTCTGGAAAAGAATGTCCTCTTCTGCTCTGTGGAGCGGGAGGCTCAGGGTGAGTGTCTGCCTGCCGTGCCAGGACCCCAAGAGCATGCAGGGCCGCCTGAAAGCACTCCTGTCAGGCTGGAGAGACAACATAGTCAGTAAAGTGCTTGCCGAGCATGGCTAAGGGCCTGCGCTCAAGCTCTTCAACCCCTTACAGCCCATCTTCCAAAGCAAGGGAATGCTGGGTAAAGCCGGAAAACTGGAGTCTGCATCCCAGGGTGTGTGTGATACGCGGAGAGGACAGATGGCGTCCAAGTTGTCCTCAGACCTCCATGTCTGGGCACTGGCATGTGCACCCATGTGTGTACACGCACTAAAATAAGGAAATATAATCTAAGAAAAAAAGAAGTGGACGCCAACGTGGTAGTGAGCATTTGCAACCCCAGCACTGGGGAGGTAGAGTCAGAGGACTTGCTGGCCAGCCTAGCCTAGTCAGTGAGAGACCCTGCTTGTCAGGAATAACGCCTGAGGTTGACCTCTGATCTCACATGCACACTCACAGCCCCTCCCCCACCCCTCCATGTCCTTGCACAGACAGGAACATGTGACCACACCTGCATGCTCTAGCCACTCCACAAGTTGTTCTCTGACTTCTACATGCATGTGAGCATACACACACATGCTTGCACAGACACATACACACACACAACCCCATGCTTGCACTTTTGACTACCTCGTATACATCTTCATCTACCTTGCCATCCTAGGGCCTGTATATGGCCCACCACCACCACCACCACCACCACTCCGCCCTCGGTCAGGGATTCCAGGGAGGAGAATAAACAAAATTGACCTTGGTCTCAGAGACCTTAAATCCCAAATCTGCCATTTCAGAAAGCTAGAGGGACCGGGCAAGTGTGTAAAGGTTTTGGATCTGACTTATCTAAGAGTCTGACTGTTCATATGAAAGAATTAAAATTCAAAATACATGTCCTCCAATATGCAGCCTGCTAAGCCAAAATACATGGTGGGCATCAACTGGCCCTCAAGCCACCAATACATAATTACTGACCTGAGTCCCACTGTGAGAAGTGACTTGTGTCTGGGGTATAACTAGGATCCAGGTCACCTGGATTGGCAACTCCTCAGTATCTACCACATCAGGTGTGGTTGGAAGAGTCCGTTCCTGGAGAGGAAACAAGCCTCTACGTTCTCCTCGTAAGGGCCCAAGGACAAACCAAAGCCACGTGGAGGCGCCTATGAGCTCATTGGTCTCACAGTGACTAGGGAAGGGAGACCCCAAGGCAGCCGCTAGAAATTCTTCAGCCAGCCCTGATGATGGCCTCTCTCTCCGTAGCCACAGAGATGGAAACCCCTTCCAGTTAACTTCCCTCAGCCCATATGCTTCAGCCCAGTGGTTCCTACCTTCCTAATGCTGTGACCCTTTAATCCAGTTCCTCCTGTTGTGGGGACCCACAACCATAAAATTATTTCTGTTGCTACCTCATAATTGTAATTTTACTACTCTTATGAGTCGTAATGTAAAGATATCTGATGTGAGACTCCCCAAATGGTTTAAGCCCCACAAATTGACAACTGCTCTAGTCCCTCCTGGAGACCAAGAGGCCATGAGCAGTTGGGACACAAACACATACATGTGACTTTGAGGGGCAACCGGAAGCTAAGTGAGGGACAATGTCCTGCCTGCTTTAAGGGAACATCAGCAAGTACCATCATGATGGACTCTTGCAAACAGAAAGCAGTTGATCCGATGAAGATGAAAGGGGACTGTTTTGCACTGAGGACCACCATGTTTTATATGTACATATAGATGTATGTGTGTGTGTATGTATATATATATATATATATATATATATATATATATATATATATATATATATATATATATATGTATGTATTTATTGCATGTATATGTAAATGCATGTATATGTATGTATGTGTGCATGTATATATGTATGTATATATGCATGTATGTATATATGTATGTATGTATATGTGTATATATATATACACACACACATATGTATATGCATGTATATGTATGCATGTGTGCATGTATATGTATGCATGTGTATGTATATGTATGCATGTGTATGTATACATATATGTGTATATATGTATGCATGTATATGTATGTATATATGCATGTATGTATATATGTATGTATATATGCATGTATGTATATATGCATATATGTACATATATGTGTGTGTATGTATGTATGTTTGGGGCAGGAGATGAAATGGCTGGACTTTAAGTGCCGGACTCCCTGATCTGCTGATTCTAAGCGCCCCTGACTATGACTGCGTGGGAAGGGCCGGATAACCCTTCTTTGAAGGCCTCAAACCTAGGCCGTTTGACCTCTGGGCTCATTTTCATATCTGCCACCTGGAAGTGAGGCTTCCAAGTTGTGGACCTTCATGTTTATGAGAGGTGTGTTCATCATTCAACTCCCTCATCTGCAGGATAGGACTCTATAGGTGACGTTATCTTGGGGATGAAAAGAGCTGGCAGTGGGGAGCCCCTGATATGAACCACACTAGTCTCACCATGGTGTTGTCATACAGGGATAACTTATAGTATTGTTCGGCATAATTTCAAAACACCACTGGTCTCCTAAAGATGTAAACTTAGTTGGTAGTGTCTTTTTCTAGCATGCTCTGAACCTCTGCCTTCAATCTCTAGCACCATAAAGAGGAGGAAGAGGAAGAGGAGGAGGAGGAGGAAGAAGGAGGAGAAAGAAGAAGAAGGGGGAGGAAGGAGGAGGAGGAGGAGAAAGAGGAGGAAGAGGAAGAGGAGGAAGAGGAGGAGGA
>NC_034612.1:34585314-34602560 GCF_900095145.1 Mus pahari
GAAGAAGAAGAAGAAGAAGAAGAAGAAGAAGAAGAAGAAGAAGAAGAAGAAGAAGAAGAAGAAGAAGGGGGAGGGAGGAGGAGGAAGAGGAGGAGGAGGAGGAAGAAGAAGAAGGGGGAGGAAGGAGGAGGAGGAAGAGGAGGAGGAAGAAAAGGAGGAGCAGGAGGAGAAGAAGAACTCAACACAGTATTAGGGAGCTGGAGCAATAGCTTCCTCAATAAAGGCTTGCCTTGCAGGCCTGGGGACCAACTAGTCTAGTCTGACAGGCCAGTGAGAGATCCTCTCTCAAAAACCAAGGGGGATGGTGGCTAAGAAACGACACCCGAGGTTAACTCATGAGATCTACTCATATGCTTGCACACCAAGAGACACACACGCACACACACCAATACTCATACACACATAGACACACACCAACCTACAGACACACACAGACACAGGACTATAATAAAACAGTGTCAGTGAGCTAAAATAAGTTACGCCAAAAACCTGATGACTAGAGACTGACTCAAGCGAGCCTCCATGTGTGATTCACACAGAGCACCAGGGAAACGCACAAGAAAGGAGCTCTCAGGGCCCAGGCGGGGACAGACTGAACCCCGAAACCCAAGCAGAAAAGCTGTCCAAGGTAAAACTCAGCAGCCGGGGGGGAAAGAATTTGTTCTTGAGAACGATACGGCACAGAGCTTCCTCTGAAATCGAGAGGAAAAAAAATTGAACAATCTGCTTACTAAAAACCTCCAAGGAAAGAACATCTCCCCCCAGAAATACTTCATATTTAAAACTGTCAAGAGAGAAAGAGAGGGGAGAGCGGTCTTTCCCCTCAAGTGAACCGAGATAGCTGCTAATAAACCAAAACCTTGCCAAGGATGAAGTACAGAAAGTGATGTGAGGCCAGGCGAGATGGCGTGCCACCAAGCCCAATGACCTCAGCTCCATCCCCAGGAACAACTGGGCGGAAGGAGAGAACTGACCCTTGCAAACTGACCTCTGACCTTCACGTGTGGTGTGTGCACATGAGCGTGCGCACATGAGCATGCGCACATGCACGCACCCACACTCTAAATTAAAACATAAAAATTTTTCAGTGAAGCAAATCAATCCTTTTCTATTAAAATGAATTATGCGTTCTTAGATAGTTAAAAGTTGTTGCTGTTGGGCTGATAGCTCAGTGATTAACTGCACTGGCTGCTCTTGCAGAGGACCTAGGTTGGGCTCCCAGCACCCACATGGCAGCTCACAACCATCTATAACTGCAGTTCTAGGGCATCTGGCTATTTTCTTCCTTCCTTCCTTCCTTCCTTCCTTCCTTCCTTCCTTCCTTCCTTCCTTCCTTTCCCCCTTCTTTCCTCCATCCCTCTTTCTTTCTTTCTTTCTGTCTGTCTGTCTGTCTGTCTTTTCTTGCTTGCTTTCTCAGGCTTACAAGTCGTACATTTACATAAATCAGGTAACTACTCATAGAAGTAAAGTAAAAAAAAAAAAAAGTTGCCGCAGTCAGTTGGGTCTCTCCATGCTGGAAGATTGTTATGGAGTTCCAACTTCTGAGCCTTTAATTCTTCTTTTTTAGGATTCATTTTTTTATTTCACTTGTGTGTCTGTGAGTGGGTGTTTGCATGTGTGTATGCAGGTACCAACAGAAACCAGAAGGGGGCGTCAGAATCCCTTGGAGCTGGAGCTACCGGCATTTGGGGGCGGCCGGAAGTGGGTGCTGGCATCTGAACTCAGATCCTTTGATAGTACAGTCTATGCTCTTAACTGCTGAGCCATCTCTCCAGTCCTGGCTTTGATTCTTCCACGATATTTCTCTCTCACTTCACGGTGTCTGCACTCTCCAAGTTTTGGAGACCCATCCTGGTACCTCTTTGCAGGGTGTTCAATGCAGTGTGGGTCCACAGGAAAGCATTTCCGTAACAGCGAACTCTTGCATAAAGACTTACCGCCCCCATGCTCGCCCGCCTCCATCACGGGTGTCTGTAATCAGCCCCCCACCCCACCCCCGGGGGATATAGTTACTTTTTCCACATTACTGTGACCAAATACTGGAAAGACTTAAGTAAGGAAAGGCAAGGAAGGGTTTATTCTAGCTTATAGTTGGAGGAAAACCCATGGCAGGGGCGTGGGGTGGGGCATGGCAGCAGAGGTCAGACAGTGAGGAAGCAGAGAGTGAAACCAGGTTACAAAATCCTCACGACCATTCTGAGACGATGGTTCAGGAGAAAACGCACAAAGCAGGCTAGTCCAGTGTTTAGTCCCCGCAATCTATGTAAAAGCTGGATATAGTGACCATCTGAAATGCCAGCAAGATAAAGGCGAGACAGAAGGTGGAGGTAGGAGAATAGTCCAGAGGCTCGAAGGCCTGATACCAGGGGCTTCGTGTAGCCACAGCAGAAGAAACAAGGCGCACGGTGCCTCGAGATCGTGGGTGGGTTAGTGAGACGGCTCAGCAGGTAGAGGCACCTGCTGTCGAGCCTGATGTCCCGAGTTCAATCCCTGGGTCTAACGTAGTAGAATTAAATACCAATCCACACTGGCTGTACCCTGACACCCACATGCACCCTGTGGCGCGCACGCGCGCGCGCGCATACACACACACACACACACACATACACGCTAAAAATAATAAAATGCAACTTTAACAACGACGACGGCAGAAGGAGAGAATGGACTGGCCTCTGACCTACTCCACAGGTATACTGTGAGACACTTACACCCACAAACACCCCCACCACCCCCACCACCAATTCAACTGAAGTGGGTTATTTTTTTAAATCTTCGTAAACCTTAAGGCTCATCCCCACTGACTTATTTCCTCCGGTGAGACTCCACCTCCTACAGTTCTATAGCTTTTTAAAACATCTCTACCATCCTGGGAACAAACATTCAAACATGTGAGACTGTGGGAAGGCTTGACACCCCCACGTTCCTCCCTCCTCTCGGCTGCGGTCACTTTGGCCCTCTGGCAGGTACACCCCTCCCCGGTGCGTGTGGGCATTGGAGCCTCGATGGTAGTCTGGGACTAGGGCAGGAGGGAAGGCAGCTCTTAATGTTACCCCATAATCTTCCATTAGTCCCTCTATGGGACTGAAGGCTTGGTCTTCAAGGAACCAGAGGACATCGGCCCCGTGACCCCGACTCCATCTTCAGGATCTCTCTTCTTGTGTCTATGCCCTGAACAACAGACTGGCAGAGACAGAGGTTCACTCAATTGACAGGGGAGGACCTAGCTTACTAACAATGAAGGCCAGGCCCTGACTTTTCCTGTCTCCTGCCTGTGGGAGATAAGAGTCTATTTGCTGTGGAAGAGGCTCTCTGAATTTCATGTGTTGACTTTTACGGTCTTTCCCTCCTGCTTGTGGACGTTGTACATCGTGGTGCGCACTAGGCTCCGCACCACGATGTACAACGTCCACAAGCAGCTAACAATGAAGGCCAGGCCCTGACTTTTCCTGTCTCCTGCCTGTGGGAGATAAGAGTCTATTTGCTGTGGAAGAGGCTCTCTGAATTTCATGTGTTGACTTTTACGGTCTTTCCCTCGAGGCGTCCATGACCAGCTCATTAAAAAGAGTCGCATTCCATTGACGTTCGTTTCATTCTAGTATCACGTTAACCCCTCTAGTGCCAGAGATGCAAGAAGGGAGGATGGATAATAGATATCAAACATAGTTAGACAAGAGGAATAAAACCTAGCGCTTTACCGCGCAGGAGGGAAATTATAATTTACAACAATTTATTATAAATCTCAAAATCATTAAAGGAGAGGAGTTCAAAGGTCTCCAAACACAGGGGCTGTGGAGAAGGATCAGTGGGTAAAAAGCACCCGCCATGCAGGCATGAGGAACGGAGTTTGATCACCTGTGTAGCAAGCTGTGCATGGTGGCAAACACTCGTAATCCCAGTGTTGGGGAGGTGGAGACAGTGGGTCCCTGGACTTGGCGGTCGGTCAGTTTAGCCTAGTCAGTGAGCTCCAGGTCCCGGTGAGAGACGCTGGCTCAAAGGACAATGTGGACAGCTTCTGAGGCATGATGCCCAAGGTGGGCCTCTGGTCTCCACACACGTGTGCACACAGGAACATGTACATACATGTTTGTTCTATTTGCACAAGCACACGTGCGCGCACATGCACACCCCCCCCCCCCACGTTCCCAGTACGGGGGAGGAAAGAAAGAAGAAACTGCCACACTGCATCCCATATGTCACATAAGAAATGTACAACTCCTGTAGCTTACGCGTTTCCTCTTCCTTTTCTTTTATTTCCATTTAAAGACAAGGTCCCACATAGCCCAGGCTGGCCTCCGACTTGCTCCATCCAATCAAGCGCTCAGCTTTCTGCATGCTAGGCAAGCACTCTATCAACCGAGCTTCATTGCTGGCTCCTACCTACTCTCTGTTACGAGAGTCTCAAGTAGCTCAGACTGGTCTCACACTTACCATGTGCTGTTCTTAACCTTGGAACCCTGTTCTCTATAGACATTTTTATACTTATTTAGTATGTGTGCATATGTGTGTGTGCACACACGTGAATGCTTGTGTTGTGTGTGCGAGCACACGTGCCATAGTGCACACACATGTGGAGGTTAGAGGAAAGCTTGCAGAAGTCAGTTCTCACCTACCATGTGGGTCCAGAGAATAGAACTCTGGTCATTAGGCTTGGTGTCAAGCTCCTTTAGCCACTGAGTGAACACCTAATCATTTTGTCCCTACCTCCCATGTGCTGGGGTTACAGGTATGCAGTACCTCACCCTCTTCCAGTTCCGTGGCCTGTTTGGAGATTTTAGGGCAGTTTGCACCTTCCCAGGTACCCTTGCCCACATCCTGCTCCCATCACTGTCTGGGAAGGGACCAGAGCTCCATCCTCATGGACCAGGTCTGTCTGATGGGTGTGGGACTGTAGAGAGTGGTCCTGATGTTTTGATTGGGAATCGGCCTGTGAATGCTGAAGGTCCCATTCCCCGATTGGTTCCTGATGGAGCAATAAAGATGCTAGCAGCCAATAGTCATGCCACCTGAGATCTTGTATGGCTGGTGTCTCTCTCTCTCTTTCCCTCGGAATGTCGAATCCCTTTCCTCTTCTGCATCTCCTTGCCTGCCTGCGGGAACCTAGAAGTTCTGCCTCCTGCCCAGTCATTGGCTGCTAGCATCTTGAGGCAGTAGAAACTACATGCTACATGGGACTTAAATTTCTATCTTTGAGTCTACTTCCTCATATTCTTTGCCATCCCTACCGTCTGGGGTTCATTTCCTCACAGTGGAGAGTGGGGTAGAGCATTTACCTGGGAGCGCTAGAGTCCCACATCAGAAGCGGAGAAAAGATGAAGGAGTTAAACTGTAAAGTAGTTAGAACCCAAGGCTTGCACTGGCATTGTGCGGGAGGGAGAGTTAGAGGAAGAGAGGCAGCGCTGGAGGCCAGGCAGGCTTATCCCTACTTTGAGATAGTCTAGAACTGATGGTCCTTGAGCTGCCCTGCCCTGGGATGATGGAGCCTGAGGCTTCGCAATGGGAATTTAGCTCAGAATGGAGCTGAATTAGATGCAGCTGCCCTGTGGATTCCCAGTGACTTAGGGAAAGAGTGAATTCCGGAAAGTGACTGAGGACAGCACTTCCCCAGGCTGTAGGCACCTCCTCCTCCTCACCTCCTTCCCTTGGGGGCCTCCCAGATGAAACTTGAGCAGGTGACCTTTCAAAAATGCAAATCCGGTCACCTGACCATTCTCCTGCTGGAAACCCTTTCACCTTCCCTGTGCCCTCAGAATCAAAGCAGGTGCTTTTGCAGGGACCTGGGCTCAAGTTGGCAATTCCCTTTCCAGCATTTTTCCTTCACTATTTTATTTTATTTCTCGTGTTTTTATTAAGACAGAGGGTTTCATGTTGCTCAGGCTAGCCTCAAACTCACTATGTGCTGAGGATAACCCTGAACATCTGATCCTCCTGTTTCCATCACCTGAGTTCTGGAAGAGGGTGTGCTCCACCATGTCTAGTCTATGCAGATCTGGGGACTGAACCCAGGATTTCATACACCCTAGGCAAACACCACTAGTCCTCAAACTATCTATCTATCTATCTATCTATCTATCTATCTATCTATCCCTACACACACACACACACACACACACACACACACACACACATCATATGGCATATATATATGACATACTCTCATTATATGTAGTTCAAGCTGGCTGTGAGCTCTCAATCCTTCCGCCTCAGCCTCCTAAGGTCTGAGGGTGCACCACCTTGTCAGAACGACCCCTCATTTTATTTTAATTTTTTTTTTACAACTCTCTTCATACAGCAAACCATTCAAAGCTCTGATTGTATTCGTGTGTGTATACGATATAATCTTTTTATCACATACTACTTGCACATAATAATACTGGCTTTCACTGTGACATTTTTGGGCAGGTATGCAATGCGTTTTGATGGTATTCACCCTTGTTACGCTCCTGGCCCCTCTGAGTCCTTTCCTCTTTCCTGAGGTAGCCTTGCTTCCATTGTTACCCAGACAGGACCATTCATGGCGTCTGGAGCTCATGGATTCGGCTAAATTATAGCCAGCAAGCTTTTAGGACTCAACCATCCTCATCACACCTTCACTACCAGCTCTAACGTTACAGACGTGAACTGGCTTTTACATAAGTCCTTGGTCCAAACTCAGGTTCCCATGTTTATAAATGACATTGTATCCTGTATCAAGTTGGCAATTTCCTTTCCAGCATTTTTCCTTCACCATTTTATTTTATTTCTCATGTTTTTATTAAGACAGAGGGTTTTATGTAGCTCAGGCTGGCCTCAAACTCACTATGTGCTGAGGATAACCCTGAACATCTGATCCTCCTATTTCCATCACCTGAGTTCTGGAAGTGGGTGTGCTCCACCATGTGCTATGTCCTAGTTTTGAGTGGTTCCCATACTTCATTAAGATGTTTGTTTGTCTGTCTGTCTACTTTGTTTTTAATTATTTGCACCTCAGTCTCCCTCGATGAGTAACCAGCCAGTTCTTTGAGGACAGTGACCCTCGACTGTCTTATTCATTGCTATCTCTAGGCTCTGTGTAGCTCCTAGTCTCCTAAAGAAACATGTGAATATTAGTGGCTATGGAGCAGTTAGCAGAAAGATATATAAATCTCTGGCGGTAACTACGCTTTGCCCAAACAGACTTAGTGAGTGAATGGAATGTCTAGTGGTCTGGGAAAATTCTCTCTAGGGGAAGTTTGGGGGTATGAATCAAGCTCACAAGAACGGTGAAATCCCCAGCCACAAGGGAAGCCTGCACTTACTGTTATCAGTGTGCTGGGTTCGGGCAGAAGGCGGCGAATCTGGAGGGAATCTACCAACGATCAATGAAATAAATGGGGAACTGTGATACCTGTGAATGGAGCCATTGAACAAGTGACCATCCCGGCTTTGAAAGGACACAGATGGAAGTTGAAATGATTCAGGGAAGTGAGTGAGACTCTAGCGGGGAGAGTTAGAAACGGAGAGGATGGGGACTCAATGCCTAAAGGGCTTGGATAGAAAAGTCATTTTACATAGCTGGAAGCAGATAGGTGCCCAGAGAGGCCGAGGATGCGGCTCAGTGGGTGAAGTAGTCGCCTATCATGCACAGATCCCTATCCAGCGCCGCTCAAATCCAGATGAGGTGGCGGAGAACTGTAACCACAACACTTGGGAGGTGGAAGCACGGGGAGCAGAAGTTCAGGGTCATCCTTGGCTCTGTAGTTAGTTCAAGGCCCAGCCTGGGCTACGTGAAACTTCAAAACCTCAGAACAAGACGAGACCATGCTGGAGCCCACAGGAGGCTCACCCTTGCTTTGGGACGTTACCGCTAGGCAGACAACAAAGCTAGGGGCCATCAAATGGAGGCCACATGATGCATTCCAGGCAAGTGACAGACCTGACTCAGAAAGTTGGTGGACCCTGTCTGAAGAATGCCACCCAAGGTTGTCATCTGGGCTCCACACACAGATGCACACACTTGTATCCCACATGCATACAACCCAAAATACTAATAATTAGAACATGGGGTCTCCACCTTCGTGAGTGGATTAATGTCCCCCAGAGACTTGGTTCAGGCTCTTGAAACTGATTAAGTTTCTTTGGGAGTCTCCAGGGACTCAGAGGAGTCGTTTGGAAGCCAGGTCACCCTGGTGTTTTGGTCCTCCACGTGCAACTGGCTACGACTCACTTCTGCTTCTGTGATGTTATGTCTTTAGCCACAACCACCTCACCAGGAGCTGAGCAGATGCCAGGATCATGCTCTTGGGCCACTAGGATTGTGAACTCAACACATCTCTTTTCTTTATAAATCTCACGGTCTTCGGTGTTTTGTCATAGCAATGCAAGACAGACTACAGTACCCACCCGCTAATGCAGATGCTTGATTACCTCCATAGCACATGCCAGGTATTTTGCTTGACACAGATTTGTTTGTTTGTTTGTTTGTTTTTAGTGTTGCTGTGCAGTCAAGGACAGACTCCAGAAGCACCAACTGCTCCTATGGAACTCTCACATACACCGTTGTTTGCTTCCTCCCGATATAGTGTGCAGAAGGTCCATCACATCTATGCACTGTAAACTCTAATCTTTTCCCAGATACCGTTAAGTACGCTATGAGCGGCAAGAAGCAGATAAGAGAAGCCTTTCAAACCTTGAAGCTGCGTTTCAGAAACAGTTACAGATAGAGGCGTAAGCCCTTAGGCGTTCCCCGAGGATGTGAGAAGGATGGAGGGAAGCCCATTTCAACACAGAGGAAAGGCAAGTAATATTTTAACTTCTGTGTGTGGGGATATGGGTTTGTGTACACGACTCCGGGTCTCTGCAGAGGCCAGGGGAATACACCAAACCCCTGGAGCTGGAGTTACAGAGGTTGTGAGCTGCCCAAGCCTGGGTGTTGGGAACTAAGTTCCGACCTCTGGAAGAGTAGTCCGCACTCTTAACCACTGAGCCACCCATCCAGTCATTTGTTCATTTATGGAGACAGAGCTTTGATATAATAAAGAGAAAACTGAACTCTGAAAGTATCAGAGTGTTTGACATTTATGGGTCATCAAAAATTTTGATCATCTCCTTGCTTTATGAAGATTTCCTTTTTAGGGGTGTGTGTGTGTGCATGCGCGTGTGCTCACAGATCCTCTGGAGCTGGAGTTACAGGCAGAGGCGAGCCACCCCATTCATATTGGTGATGAAAACCAAGCTCAGGGTCTCTGGGAGCGCAGCAAGCGCTATCGGCTGCAGAGTGTCTCCAGCCTGCACAAGGCAGTGGTTTTTGAGGCTTGTCTCCGGCATCTGCTTCTTTCTTGCTTTCTTTTTATTTTCTCTCCGATCTCCTCTGCCGTACTTCGGCTCTCCATCTGCCTTTATTGTTCTGAGGTGTTTTTGTTCTCATCTCCTTCCAGGTTCTCTTTATTCCTGCAGCTCTGTGTGCCCGTTAGTCCCTTTGCTGTGGTTGAACGTCCTGTAGGAGGGCATTTAATCTGCCAGCTTTTTCTGAGATCTCGTGATGGAGATTGAGTGAATAAAGAATATTGCAGAACAACAACAAAAAAAAGTAATAAACAACAAAGCTATTTCCTGAATATGACAAAAGAAATAAAAAGAAGCAAGGCTGCTGTGTGTGAGTTCAGGTGCTAGCATGGATCTGCACATGTCCTGTAGCACAGGGTGGAAGGACAGACTCCTGGCCTTGTATGTCACTCACCTCAGGGCTGGGGAGTGTGCTGGGGTCAGAGTGAGGCTCAGGTAGGGCAAGGGCTGCCATTTCTCAACTTACTTACCTCTCATTTATTTGAATCATCACAGAGTAAGGGTTGCTAGTATAATTTTAAAATATTGCAAATATTTGCACAGAATGATATTTAAAAATAGTGTGTGTGTGTGTGTGTGTGTGTGTGTGTGTGTGTGTGTGTGACTGTGCACATATGAGTCCAGTTGCCCACAGAGGCCAGAAAATGGTAACAGGTACAGGTTCTAGAAGTACAGGTAGTGTGAGCCACCTGACGAGTGCTCTGGGAACCAAACTTGGGTCCTCTGCAGGAGCAATAACCACTCTTAACCACCAAGCCATCTCTCTAGCTCCAAACTGACATTTTAAAAGAATTTACATCATAACCCGAGTGACCTGTGCAGACCTCGGAGCTTCAGGTAAGAAATGTCACTAAAGTCCTGGATATTGTCTCAGATGTTGGCTGTGCCTAAATAAGGCCAACAAAATGCTAATATTTAAGTTTGAAACCTTTGGATTTCTGTCTTTTTTTTTTTTTGGTTTTTTGAGACAGGGTTTCTCTGTGTAGCCCTGGCTGTCCTGGAACTCACTTTGTAGACCAGGCTGGCCTCGAACTCAGAAATCCACCTGCCTCCGCCTCCACGAGTGCTGGGATTATACCCGGCTGGATTTCTGTCTTTAAAAAAAAATTTTTGTATCTGGTATAGTATAAACAAACAAGCGGTTCTCAGGACTGGCTTTGTATACAAATTAGCAACAGCATGGGTGGCTACAACCAAAGAATTTATTGCTCATCCCCAGCTGAGTCTGATAAGGGGTGGGGTTGATAGCATTTATGCAGCTGTGAAAAGTTCTTTGTTTTGGTTTTGTTTTGAAACAAGGTCTCACTATGTTATGTAGCTGTGGCTGGCCAGCAACATGTTATGTAGACCAGACTCAGGCCTCAAACTCACAGAGATTCTCCTGCCTCTGCCTCTAGAGTGCTGAGAATAAAGGTGTGTGCCACAACACTCAGCAAGATTTTTATTTTTACTTTTGTATATCTGTGTATGTGTGTTCTCTTGTGCCTATGTGTTCATGACAAACACACACACACACACGTGCATGTGTGTGTGTGTGTGTGTGAATGGCAGAGGTTAACCTTGAACATCATTTCTCAGGTGGCTTTCACCTGATATTCTGAGACAGTCTCTCATTGGCTTGGAATTCTCCAAGTAGGTTTGTCTGGGTGGCTGGGGAGCCCTAGGGATCTGTCTCTACCTCTCCCAGACTGGGATTACAAACACAGGTACCATGTCAGATCCTTTTCCATGGATTCTGGGGATCAAATTCAGGTCCCCATGTTTGCAAGGCAAGCATTTTTACTGTCAGGGGACCATCTCGATCTCCCTGTGCCTGTGCCTGGCTTTTAATCAAGGTTTAGAAATCAGCTAAACTCTCTCTGTGGCAGCACTGAGATCTTATAAACAGCTTGCTTTAGTGGGCTTTTAAAATCCTTCAACTCTCTGGCATCAAACAGCACAATAACTGGGAAGATTTTAGTCTCGGTCTGGAGACACAGTCAGCTCTTGCCTGCGCCGCAGCCGGCGATCAGCCGAGCAGTATATCTCACTGAGGTTCTGAGTGCAGCCGTCCCCCGTGGGCCTTAGCAATCACGCCAGTTTTCATTTTACAGAGAAGGAAATGTCACCCACAGGAATTTGTTCCCAGATTTACTGTGTTAGGGGTGGGGGGAGAGACAGGATATGTATTTGGCTATATGTGTGTGTAAGGGTAGGGAAGAGGGAGGGAGAGGGAAAGGAGAGAGAGAAGGAGGGAGGGGAGCAAGAAAGGAAAGAAAAGGAAAGAGGGAGGGAGGGGAAGGGAAAAGAAAAGAAAGAGAAAGAGAAAAGAAGGAAAGGAAGAAAGAAGGGGAAAAGTATTGTAGAAGACTGTGTGTGTGTGTGCGTGTGCGTGTGCGTGTGTGTGTGTGTGTGTGTGTGTGTGTGTGTCAGAACAACCTCAGGTGTTTTTGAGACAAGGTCTCTCATAGGCCTACAGTAGACTAGCTGGCTGGCCAGTGAGTCACTCCCTAGTTCTGGAATTCTGTGAATGCCCCATCATTCCATGACATTGGGTATGGTACTCAGGTCCTCATGCGTGCACAGCAAACATTTTACTAGCAGAACCATCTCCCCAGGCCCCACCTGCATTATTTTATACATTAAGTAATGGGTTTATCCCATTATGCCAAAAGGGGGGTCTCTTGGGATCAGTTTAGTTTTACTTGATCTTGGGGGGAAAACCAGTCAAGGCCCAAATAAATTGTTGAGAAGCGTTCACCTCTCTTGCATTTTTTTGACTTTTGTACCAACTCAGCTCAAGACACTTGCAAGAAAGCAAGGGGTATTCTTTAAAGTCGGTATTGTCAGTCAGCGCACTTCTCTAAGAAGCTATGTTTTCATCTTTGCAGCTTGAGAGCTAGCATTTTGTTTCAGAAAGAAATCCTCTAGGATTAACCTGAGTTGTCCTGGAACAGATGGCGTGCTGTGTGGACAAGACCTTGACTGAGCAGCACCTGGAGACTCAGAGGTGGACAGCTCAGCTACCTCGCTTCCCTCATTGATTCCGAAGTGGGTAACAAGATCTGGCAGGTCAGAGCAGAACGCAGGCTACTCTCATTGGCTGGGATCACAGGCTCAGGAAGAAAGCAGTCAGAGCTCAGTGGGTGAAGCTTTCTCATTGGATCTTTCTGTATTAAAATCACATTGCAGGGTTGCAGCAATGGCTCAGCCAGTGTGGTTGCAATCCCAGCTCTGGGGACTTGGGCTCACAGGCCTACCAGCTTAGCCCAATTAGTAAGACCCAGATCAGCGAGAGTCCCTGTCAAAAACCAAAGCGGGTGGCTGGCCAGATGGCTCAGAGTTGTTTGTATGCCAAGCTTGACAACCTGAGTTGTATCCCCCATTCCTAATAGTGGATGGAAAAAAACTATAAGCTGTCCTCTGACCTCCATGCATGACACATGTCTGGTGGCATGTCTAAATAAATAAATGTAAAAAAGAAAATGAAGATGGGTCATGCCTGATGTATGACATCTGAGAGGCACATGGCTTCTGACCTCTACATATGCCTGCACACAGAAATACACATGCATGTGCTCATGCCTGCATATGTAAGTGCACATACCCACATAGAAAGAGAGAGCCATACACATACATATAAGACATCACATGACAATTCTATGCTAAGCCATGGCCACTGTTATCTCTCGTGGGTGTTGTCACAGATACACGCACATGAATTCTATTGCCAGCATACAGTTACATCACATGCTAATATCAGTTAAGTGCACATATCCCCATGTGTATAAAGAGCGTGCTGATATATGCCCAATCTCATGAGCAATCGCCTCTTCCTCTCATACTATATGAACTTGTGCGTATGTTGCTATGCCAGCCCACCAGCAGCCCTTGATGCCCTACACTCCAGCCTCTGGTGACCTAATTGGCTTTCCAAACTTGTCATTTAGAGGCTGGGGAGATGGCTCAGTTAGCAAAACATGTTGAGGAACTGAGTGTGACTTCCAAGAACCCATGTAAAGGTCACCCACGGATGCACGTGTCTGAAACCCCAGAGCTCCTGTGGCAAAGGAAGACAGGCAGGAGAGACTTGCTTGAGGAACAGCTCAGCTAGCTTAGTGCACCCAGCAGCTAACAATGAGAGGAGCCATATCAAGCAAGCTAAAAGACAAGGACCGATACCTTGCCCTTGGACCTCTGAATGAACGCTGTGCCCACAGTCAAACACACAAACACACATAGGAACACATACACCGTAATACAACCCCCTAAAATGTTTATAGTATACGTTTTACCAGGTATTTTTTAGTGTATTATATAAATTATGCAATAAATTTACGGGATGATATGACTAATTCATGATCTGGTTTTGTTTTGACTTTGAAACCAGGACTCAAAGCTGGGCAAAAGCTTGCCTTTGGTTTGCACCCATAGTCTTTTATTGTTTTGTATCTTCAGCCGGAGCCTCATTGAGCTGTCCAGGCTGCCTTTGAACTCCGCAGACTAGGAAGGCCTTGAACTTGTGATCCTCCTGCCTCGGCTTTCTGACTGTCGGGGATGACATATTTGTATCAGTCTAGGAAGGTCTTTTTGCATATTGATAGTCAACTCTTATGTCCATTCCCAACCTACAAATCTACTTTCTGTTCCTAAAACTATCCTTTTCTAGGTATTTCATATAAATTTCCATTTATATGAATTAATTAATCGCTTCCTTCACTTACCATTGTGTTGAAGTCCATCCGTTCTGTATTCCAAATTTCCATTGTATGGATATACCACATCTGTCGATGGACAACTGGTTTGTTTTCACTCCCTGGCTATTATGTATAAAGCACGCACATACGAATAGGAAAACAGTTTTCAATTCGTTTTTAACAGTGCCTTGGCATGGAACGGCTATACAGGCTCAGGATCCATTCAGTGTCTTCACAACTGACCACAGCAGCAGGATGACTCCCATGTTTGCAGCAGTCTCTGTGAGCTCCGGTTGCTCCACACTCTTTCAAGCATTTGGTGTCAGTCATTTTTAACTTTAGACAGTCTAGTGGGTGTGCGGTGATAAATCCTTGCTTAAATTTCCTCAATGACTAATGATGCTGAAAGTCTTTTCAAGTGTTTATTAGCCATCTGTCCATTCTCATTGTGAGGCAGCTGTTCAAACATCCCACTGATTATTAACTGGGGTGTTAATAATGGCAGAGACGGCACAGCAGCAGAGGTGAGAGGCAGCTGGTCACATTGTAACCACAGTCAGGAAGCAGAGGGAACTGAATACTGATGTGCAGCTCTTTCTTTCTTTCTTTTCTTTTCTTTCTTTCTTTCTTTCTTTTTTTTTTTTTTTTTTTTTTTTTTTTTTTTTGTAAATTTGGTCCAGGTTCCCAGGAGACATGTCTAGAGGTATGTCTCCTAGGTGATGCTAGGTCCCATCAGTTGACAATCAGTATCAACCACCACAACTGTTAATTTGATATAAGGAATAGATCAAGTTCATTTTTAAATTGTGTGTGTGTGTGTGTGTGTGTGTGTGTGTGTGATGTTTGCATGCAATGACCCAAGAGACCAGAAGGGGGCATTGGATCCCTGTATCTGGAGTTATAGGCAGTTGTGGATTAACTGGCAGGGCCCTGGGTAGCCACAGCAGCAAGTGCTCATAACCGCTAAGCCATCTCTCTAGGCTCCTTTACAATCTTTCGAAGGCTCCTTTTTTTTTTTTTCTCCAAACTTTGTGAAGATGTCAACAACCAATCACTTATGCATGTGGTACCCATAACCGATGCACTATTGTATTCAACTGATGGATTTGTCTATCACCACCCCAATTCAACATCTTGATTTCTGTAGCATTAATGTTAAGGCTGACGTCAAACGGAATAACCCCTCCAACTTTGTTCTTTCTTGCCAAGGAGTTCTTTGAATTTCTGTGTGAATGTCAGGCATAGATATCCCGGCTTAGTGGGGGCGAGCCTAGAACCTCAACGCTCTGGTGACAAAGGCAAGCGGATCATGCAAACTGGAGACTAGCCTGATTTATACAGTGAATTCCAGGCCAAGCAGAGCTACACAGCGAGACTTTGTTTTAAAACATCAAAAACAGGGACTGGAGTAGGTAAAGCTCTGCACTGGCAAGCAAAAAGTTCTGGGTTCTATCCTTAGAATCCTTGTTTAAAGAGTCCAGGCCTAGTCTTGTGTGCTTGTAATCCTAGTCTGGGTAGGTTGGAAAGAGTGTATCTCTGGGGCTGGCTGGCTAGCCGCGTCTGCTAGGCAACCTCCAAACAATACTCACGGTCAACCTCTGAGCTGGGAGGACACACACATACATGCATGCATGCATGCATGCACGCACACGTGCTGAGCTGGAAGGACACACACATGCACACATGCTGAGCATGCGCACACCAGAGGCAAATCTAACATTGGAAAGGAGCTTATTGACACATGTAAAGCAACCGCTTTCCATGTTGACGTTTGATTCTGATTACATCAGTCATTTTGAGGGAACTGGCATCCTAACAGCATAGAGTCTACTAATTCAAACATATTAGATTTGATAGTTATATTTCTAAATATATCATTTTTTTCCATTTAAAATAAGGGGCTGGAAAAATGGCTCAGCCGTTTAGAGCACGTACTGCTCTTGCAGAAGACCCCGGTGTGCTTCTTAGCACCTATGTTGGATGGCTCATCACTAGCAATAGCTTTGCTCTGGGGTATCTCAATCTTTCTTCTGACCTCCTGGGACACATATGGCCCCCAACCTCCCACATACAAACAATTAAAAATCGAATAAATATAATCAAGAGAAAAGAATTGAAAGCAATCTCCCTGTGTGTCTCAGGCTGGCCTTGAACTTCTGAACTGCCTGCTTAGCACCTCCAGTAAATGCTATCATGTATTTTAAAATCTCAATTTCCAGCTGGGCATGGTGGCACACACCTTTAATCCCAGCACTTGGGAGGCAGAGGCAGGCAGATTTCTGAGTTCGAGGCCAGCCTGGTCGATAAAGTGAGTTCCGGGACAGCCAGGGCTATACAGAGAAATCCTGTCTCGAAAAAAAAAAAAACAACAACTCACTTTCCATGGCCGGTAACATGTATGCGCAATTGCTTTTGAATCTAGACAATCTCTTAGACTCACTCAATACTCTGGCTGCTTCTTTTGTAGACCCTATAGGACAATCCCATAGGCAATTATGATGCAGCCTGTATACTTATTTGTGACACTCACTGTTCATTTGCATAGATCAATATTGTGATCTGGTATATTTTTTTTTCTTTCTTTCCTTTATTAAGAGAATCTCTCTATAAATCCCTGGCTGCCATGGAACTTGCCATGTAGCCCAGGCTGGCCTCACACTCATAGAGATCCACCTGCCTCTGCCTCTGAGTGCTGGGATTAAAGGCATGCACCACTATGCCTGGCTGGCATATTTTTCTTATGCCTGGCGGTTTTCCTTAGTGTGGGTCCGCCAGCAATAAGAGCGTATTTTGCGGCTTTGCGTGTCTTTGTTTTGCTTTTGTGGTTGAGAGATGCTTTTGCTGAATTACACAATCCTACATTGATGTGTCTCCTTTCTGTAAGAATTGAAATACATTATTCCTTTTCTTCTAACTTTCACTTTTTTTCCAGCCAGAAGTCGGCTAGGATTCCTGCCTTTTTTCTCTGTATATAGTCTATCCCTTTCACCCTGTCCTTGGGTGCTTTTAAGAATTTTCTTTTTATCACTAGTTTTAAGGAACGTTCAGGCTGGTAAGATGACTCAGTTGGTAAAGGGCTTGCCGTGCGGGCATCAAGATCTATGTTTGGATTCCCAGAACCCACATAAAGGCTGGGTGTGCGAGTGCCCATCTGTAGCCCAGTGTTAGATAGACAACAGGACAACAGGACAACAGGAGGGTCTGGGAGCCCAGTGTTAGATAGAATGTATGGGGACAACAGGAGGGTCTGGGAGCCCAGTGTTAGATAGA
>NC_034612.1:34603246-34606598 GCF_900095145.1 Mus pahari
TATGGGGACAACAGGAGGGCCTGGGAGCCCAGTGTTAGATAGAGTGTATGGGGACAACAGGAGGGTCTGGGAGCCCAGTGTTAGAGTGTATGGGGACAACAGGAGGGTCTGGGAGCCCAGTGTTAGATAGAGCGTATGGGGACAACAGGAGGGCCTGGGAGCCCAGTGTTAGATAGAGTGTATGGGGACAATAGGAGGATCTGGGAGCTCAGTGACTTGCTGGTGCAGCCAAATCCCTGAGAGACGCTGTCAAAAGAGAGCAACTAAGATATGCAACATTGACACACACCTCCATGTTTATGGAGATACAACACCACACACACACACACATTGATGAGAGTCTGAAGATAGTTCTCATTGGAGAGAGTAGCTGTCTGGCATGCACAAAGTAGGTTTAATCCCTAGTACCACATTAACCAGTCCCAGCACTCAGAAAATGGAGATAGGAGGATCAGAAGTTCAAGGACCTCTTCAGCCACATCATGAGTTCGAGGTTAGTCTGTCAATACACATATATGCAAATACAGCATATATGCATACAACAACATTTTAAGAAACAAACAAGATAATAAGAAATCATTTGAAGATTATACAGGTTTCTTAAGCCACATTGGCCCATCTCAAAGAATTGAATTGAATTTTATTTTAATCCTGAGAAGCTTAAAGAAGGAGGCTCTCTTTACCAGGAGTTCCACGACATCACTTCTCCCTAACCAACAGATGATATAAGAACAGAATCCATGCCCACGGATTTAATTTTAACATTTAATATTAGCAATGTTCAAACATTAAGATGCCCTGTGAGAACAGATGCAGTCATAGCTGACTATGCGGAGCTTTGGGATCACTGAACCCCTTGACATGACCTCCAAGATCCCATTGCACAACCAGAAGGTCACAAACCACACCCCGGGGTCTTCCCTCCATGTCCTGGGAGGATGTACACATCGTGGGGGGGGGGCAGTCCTTCCCTCTTCTGCCATTTACATCGCAGGCTTCTTTTGATTCCTTCCAGCAGGTAGGCACACTGTGAAATTGAGTTTCAGAATCATTTGTTTCCAATCCATCAGCTTGGGTACCAAGCACAGGGCAGGTGAGTGTGTGAGCTTTGGTGCAAGCTCTTTCTGTTATAGGTTTGTTGAAATAGCCTTCTAATGGCTCGTGTTCATCCTGGTAATGGGGGACTCAACAAAACTTCTGAGGGGGTCACTTCTAATCTGGGCTAAGAGAACAAACAAACCTCTTGGATGAGAGAGGGTCACAGGAGTAACTCTTGCTCAACCCAGGTCATCCTAAAGAGAACCCCATGTGAGCTGTCCACAGCTCTGTTATGGCAAAGGGGAGATTAAAAAAAAACTCAAGAGGACAACCAGCATGCCAACAGTCCATTTGAACCAACATGTGTTTATGTGTGCATGTGTGTGTGTGTGAGTGCATGCGTGTGTGTGTCTTGGGTGGCCTCAGAGGGTCCATGTGAAGTGATGTAGAAAGAACAGCTCAGGTGGATTCCAGTGGGAGTCTTTATAAGTAGACATTCTGCTTTTGACTCCTTTCCCTGTAAAGCTATCCTTTAAAGTTCTCCCTCTTTCCTCCCCAACTCCCTACCTTAAAAAAATATTCGTTTATATTAGGATTTACTTTTCTATGTGTTTGTGTGTGTGTATACACACACACACACACACACACACACACACACACACACACACATATATATATATATATATATATATATATATATATGCATGGTCGCGTGTAAGTGTGTGAACGTGTGTGCACCCACATACATATAGGTTCCCCAAAAGATATCCAAAGAGGGTGTTAGATCCCCTAGAGCTGGAGTTACAATTGTTGTGAGCTGCCTGAGTGGGGTGCTGGGAACTGAACCAAGTTCTCTGTGACAGCAGGAAGTGCTTTTAATAGCAGAGGCATCTACACACACACACACACACACACACACACACAAATTATTTTATCATTTTTATCATTTGTTATCATTTGTGATCATTATTTTGTTATCATTCCTTGTGTACGGTGTGTGTGTGTGTGTGTGTGTGTGTGTGTGTGTGTGTGTGTGTGTGTGTGTGTCTGAATGTACCTGTAAAGGCCTGAGGTTTGGGTTGGGAGTCTTCCTTAATGGTTGTCTACCCATCTTGAGGCAGGGTCTAGGCATTGAACTCAAAGTTTGCTAATGCAGGCTAGTCTAGCTGGTCAACTTGCACCAGGGAATTCCCCGTCTTTGCCTTCTAAAAGCTGGGATTAGGGGGCAGCTTCCACAGCCACTCATGTGGGTTCTGAGGACCTGAACTCCCGTTCTTATGCTTGGAACACTATGACTGAGTCCTCTCCCCACATTCTGGCTGTTTTGAGCCAGGGTCATGCGTACAGCTCAGGTTGGCTGCAAACTCACTGTGTAGTCCAGTCAAGCCTTGAACCTTCACTCCTCCTACCTCAGCTTCCCAAGGGCATAAGCCATCAGCCCTAGCTTTCATTCTGTAGGGCAAAGTCTCAATTCTCTTATTCCTCAAAAAGCCATCATACTGGAGGGATTGGCTTCTGTTATTTGTCTTGGATACAGACAATTCCAACATACCATCATAGTACTGAGCCTTGCTTGCAGGGCTCAGAAACTAAGTTGGGACCATCTCACTGGATAATGTTTTGTGAAGCAGGTCTGGTGAGATGCTCAGCGGATAAAAGTGCCAGGTGGTCAAGGCTGACAGGCTGAGTTTGGCCCTGGAACACAGACTGGAAGGAGAGCACCAATTCTTGAAAGTTGTCCTCCAACATCCACCTATGCAGAAGGCAGTCACACCTCCACATGCAAACTGTGCTATGCACACACCTATACACACACACACACACACACACACACACACATGACCCCATACACATGAAAAACGATTACAGAATAATTTTTGTGTGTATGGCTGGAGAGATGACTCAATCATTAAAAGCATTTCCTACTCCTGGAGAGGACCTGGGTTCAGTTCCTAGCACCCACTACGGCAGCTCATAGTCATCTGTAACTCCGGCTCTAAGAGATCCAACGCCCTCTTCTGGTCTCTTTGGAAACTGCATGTGTGCACATAGTTTTATGTCAACTTGGCACAAGCTAGAGGCATTTGAGAGGAAGGAGCATGAACACGCCTTCAGAAGACCTGGCAGTAAGCAAGCCTGTAGTGATTGATGGGCGAGGGCCCAATGTGGGTGGAGCCATCCCTGGGCTGGTGGTCCTGGGTTCTATAAGAAAGCAGGCTGAAGCTGGGCGTGGTGGCGCACGCCTTTAATCCCAGCACTCGGGAGGCAGAGGCAGGCGGATTTCTGAGTTCGAGGCCAGCCTGGTCTACAGAGT
>NC_034612.1:34606628-34615988 GCF_900095145.1 Mus pahari
GAGCTAGCGAGCATGAGGAGACAGACAGCTAATACGCAGCACCCTCCACGGCCTCTGTGTGGGGTCCTGACTACAGGCTCCTGCCAGGTTCCTGTTCCTTCCCTGACTGCCTTTGATGATGAACTCTGATATGGAAATGCAAGCCAAAACAACCATTCCCCAAGTTGCTTTTGGTTATGGGTTTCATCAGGGCAATAGGAATCCTAACTAAGTCAGGCACTTACAATATCCCAGACCCTATCTAGTAGAGGCACAGAAGCAAACAAATTTAGTTTTTGTCCTTCATAATTATCAGTTGAGACTGTATCTCCTGACCATTTATCAGCATAACCTTCAGCGCAGTGACTGGTATTTATGTAATAGTTCAAGCATTCAGGTTGGTTTCAATCGGGAAGGAACCAGCAATTCCCTCTGCCTCACGGCCCATCCCTGCCACCGCCCCCCCCAGCAAACACACACTCTCCCTTTACTCTCTGGCTTTGGTGGCTTTTAAATCAAGACCCTTGATACCACTTATTGGTTTAAAAAATAAAGATGAAACGTCAAAACATCAGTTTGTAGCTCTGAGTGATGTACTTAATGCAAATTTATTTTGTTATTGGGGTTTAGACATTGAGAGAGTTCTTTTTTAGAAAGAAGCAGCACGGGGGAGAAAAATGCAGACATAATACAAAGGCTGGAGTCAAAGCTTTGACCTCAAATATCATACACTGATTCAGACTCCTTTGGCTTTCATATGCCATGAGGGTTTTTTATGTTTTGGCATTAAATTGACCTTATCTGTCAAACTCAGAAACTCAAGGCTACAGTACAGTATTACAGCTTTGTTCTCAGAACCCTTTAACCACTTTATATGGTGTTCAGGTAGCTAGACCTAAAAACAACCATAATACAGTATCAGTTTCCATAAAAAGGTAGGATCCGTTCTAGCTGGAGTGTTAAACAAAGATTGATTTTTGTCGCAAAGGAAAGAGAACCTTATCCGGAGAACGGATGTATTTAGGGAGGTTTAAATAGAAGGGGAATACCTTCCAATGCTCTTTAGCTCATAGAGGCTGTTCATTAGCTGGAGTGAATCACAGAGCAAATGAAGAAAAGAACCTGGGTGGGCTGCCCAGCTGCTTCTGCAACAAAAGCCATGGTGTGCATAAAGGGTTTCTCTCTCTTCATGGGGTTGGTCCAGGGCTGAGCTGGGATGACCACAGGACTTCTGAACCACAGACAAACATGGTTCCCTGGTAGAGGATGTAACGGTCTAGTTCCTCTCAAATGAGCAATCTGAACTATGCCATCTTTTCCCATCTTTCTTTATTTTTCTTTTTTTTTTCATGTGGCAACCAACAGTTTATTTATGTTAATAATTGAATCAGTAAGGGACTAAACACTCAGGTAGTAGATAAAGGGGCAAAGCAAGGCCTGGGATGCAAGCTCAAAAACATTTAACTATATAATAACTCAAGGAGTAACCATCTTTATTATCTTGACAAATTTTTCAAAGACATGGAATTGCCAAGATTCTCCATTATTTATTCAAATATTGCTTGTATGTTTCCTGCCTGTGGAACTGACTGGACCTTTGTTTATATTTTGGTTGAAAATCTAAACTATTTCTAGGAAGAGCATCTCAAATTCTAGGACAGTCTATAGTAAGACTTTGTATCACACACACACACACACACACACACACACACACACACACACACACACGATCCTCCCGTCTTTCATTCAGCAGATGCTCAAGTTTCCTTTCTGTGGCTGCAATAAAACACCCAGACCAAAAGTAACTTAGGGAGGAAAGGGTTTATTCCAGCTTAAAATTCCAGGTTACAGTCCATCACTGAGGGAAAACATGCAGGAACTTGAAGGCAGTAGGGACTGCTTGCTATCCCATGAGATGTTATCACTCACCAAGGAAATCGCTTCACAGCCAAAGAAGTGTAGCAGACTCCACAGAGAACGCTGCTTGCTTGCTTAGAGACCCAGTTATACTGTTAGCTTTTATGCTGTTTTTTTTGTTTGTTTGTTTTGTTTTGTTTGTTTTGGAGGAACAGACTGTTCAAGACAGGTGTCCTGAAACTCAATCTGTAGACCAGGCTGGCCTTGAACTCACAGAGATCCACCTGCCTCTGTCTCCTGAGTGTTGGGATTAAAGGCAAGCATCACCAACGACAGACACCACCACCACCACCACAGGAATTTTTTTTTTTTTTAAACATAGTTCAGGGCCATGTGCCTACTGCCCGATGTGGGCTGAGCCTTCCTTACATCAGTTAACAGACAAAACAAATCCTCCACAGATGTGTTTGCTCACTAATCTGATCTGGGCAGGTCCTCAACCGAGGTTGTCTCAGACGACTCTTAGGCGGGGTCAAGTTGACATCGAAAGCTAATCAGAACTGGTTGGAAGAGATGGCCCTCCGTGTGAGCATCAGGATTCTAGGGGGGATAGATGTTTTAGGGGGAGGGGCCGGGGGGGGGACAGAGCAGTGTGAGTTTCAGTTCACATTGACTGCTAAGGAAGGGAAACTGAGTCACTTCTCTTTAGGGGTGTGGTCCCTGCTAAGTCTATCCTGCTCCACTGGACAGCCCCACACCCATGCTTATTGGGAGACAGTAAATGGACTCAGAGTGTTATTTTTAAGATTAACAGAGAGTGCATGATGTTGACAGGGAGACAAGGGGACAGATCTGGGAGGATTTGGAAGGGGGGAAAATATGATCAAAAAACACTATATGTATGCATGAAATTCTCAAGAATAAATTTTAAAAATAAAATAAAATCACCCATTCTAACAACAACAACAACAACAACAACAACGGTGCAAAGTCTAAGGTTGCATCAATCCTAGTCTGTTAGTTTAAATTTTTTAGGTTTTTTTTTTTTTTTTTTTTAACTGAAGAACCTGCTTTGGCTCAGACCCTCTCATTTCAAATACGATTTGGGCTCAGAACCTCTGATAATCCTGGGAGAGGTGTCTGTCCTTTTACCTCAACTTAACCCCCACGGAGGGCTAAAGTTAAAAGCCCCCAGGTTTAAAAATGCTAACCCCTGCATCCCTATTAGCAAGATGCTTCTGCCTCAGGACACTGGTGGAGAAATTTCAGAAAATTCGAGGTCTGCAGCCATTTAAGACACAAATTCCCACTCTCCTCTGCTCAGCTAAAAACTGAGTATTGTTAAGACTCAAATGTTCCTTCTCATATTCATTCCGTCCAAGCACTGACCTCATCTTTGTTGCAGATGAGAGGTGAGTGATACCTACTAGAGATGAGATAAATTTATCTTGAGGTATCCTTGGAAACTGCAAATAGATTTGAAACAGAAGCCTGTAAGTCAGAGATTCCTAACTACATGTCCTGTTTTTCCCCCAGTCGGTTTATTCGGCCCTTCTTTTGCCTTCTCTTCCAAACACCCCTGATGTTAGAGCCTTTCCTTGCTGTTTCAAAATAACTTACAAAGTGACTGAGAGTGGTGGAGTTACTTCTTTAGAGCCAGGGTTTCCATGCATGGACAGAACACCTAGGCAATGGGACCATGGGGAGGGATGGGCTGTTCACTTCATGGTGGTCAGGAATGGGAGAGCAGAGAAACAAGGACAAGGACAAGATAAACTTTCATAGGTGCACGCCTCCTGCACCCTTCCCCCACCCTCCCGTGTTCCACTTGCAGCACTGCTCTACCTCCTCAAGTCTTTTCAGAACACCCCAAGATGGTGCCACCAAGTTACGAATGAAGAGCTTAACACCTGAGCGGGAGCAGGGGGTGCATCTTATATTCAGACCACAACACCCGGCACTTCCTGACACCCCCTTCCTTGTCTTTTCCAAAGGCTAATTCCCAATTTCTCTATTAGATCCATGTAAAGAGTAACTCTTTTCTCTACAGTTACAGAATAGATTACATGTTAAGCAAACGCTTCCTTTCTTTCTTACAACATATCATAGTTGCGAACAATGACATCTAAAAGGAATTGGTGAAAATAAAGAAGAACAACATCTGTCAGATCCAGCTGTTGCTCATGAGGAGCCCAGAGTCCAGTAGAGAAGATTCTGAGCCACAGGCCTGAATAATAAGACAGTGTCCGGTAGATGACAATCCTTTATTATGACTAATGTCAATGCAAACTTTAAAAGTTATTTTATTACTAAGAAAGCATGTGTGTGTTTCTGTGACTATGCATACCATGTATGTGTGGGTGTCGATGGAGACCAGAAGGAGGTGCTGGATCTTCTGGAGCTGGAGATACAGGTGGTTGTGAGGCCTCCAACGTGGGCGCTGGGATCTGAACTTGGTTCCTCTGGAAGAACAACATGCAGCCTTGAGACCTAAGCCATCTTCTCCAGCCCCAGGGCGAACTTCTTAGAGGAAGTAAAGCCTGTGGGCTGGGTGTAAAAAGCATCCGATTGTTTAATTTGGATTAAAGGGCAGGTCAAAAGGGATGTAGTAGAAAACAGAGCTGAACTGGAAGGTTGGGAATGAATGAAGGAGACCAAAAGGTGTACAGATTTATTTAGGGAACTACTGGTGGCATCTGAGAATAGGAGACATTTACTCCAGGAACTGTGAGCACCAATGGAGATGCTGAGTTAGAAAGCATGGTTAGGAGGTATCGGTCTACTTTAGAACAAAACTAGTGGAGCTGAAGTGGTGCCAGGAACTGACATGCAGAAGAATTAGGACCCAGAAAGGGCCTGGGATTGGAAAGTATTGGTGGAAATGGAGGAGATTCAGAATCCTGTGGAAAATGTTAATGATGCCAGAGATGAGGCACATGGGAGGAAGAAGTGAGGGATGGCTAGGAGCATGAGGACTTTAGCTGAGGACACATCAAGTTAGAGGTCCAGGTACTGAATTCCTGAGATGTCCAACATGCAATTAGTTAATTAGATCCTGGGGCCTCATAAAGATCTGTCTCAGTAAAGACAATTCAAAGCATAAACTTGTAAAGGTAGAGAGTCTAGTGAGAGAACTGGGAGCTGTGGACCACTCAACTATAGACACGGGTATTGTGGTGGTTTGAATAAAAGTGGCCCCCATAGGCCCATAGCGAGTGTCACTGTTAGGAGGAATGGAGTAAGTGTGGCCTTGTTGGAGGAAGTGTGTCACTGGAAGTGAGCTTTGAGGTCTCAGAGGCTCAAGCTCAGCCTAGTGGTTCACTGTCTCGTCCTGCTGCTGTGGATCCCATGTAGACCTCTCAGCTACCTCTCCAGCACCACGTCTGCCTGTGTGCGGTCACGCTTCCCGCCAGGATGATAATGGACTGAACCTCAGAACTGTAAGCCAGCCCTAATTAAATGCTTTCCTTTGTAAGAGAGGCTGTAGTCATGGTGCCTTGACAGTAATAAAAGCCTAAGGAACATTTGTTGAAGACGAAAGAAGGAAAAGAGGGAGAGGAGTGGGGAGGAAGGGAGGCTGGCTCAAAACCCAAGAAAATCAGAACACAGGAGCATAGAAACCTATAATGGAAAGTCTGTAAAAACAATAATCCATCAAGTGTGTAAGTGTGTGTGTGTGTGTGTGTGTGTGTGTGTGTACACAAAACATACATTTGGAAGTCAGAGGAAAATTTTTAGGAGTCATTTTTTCCCTCTATCACGTAGGTCCCAGGGACCAAACTCAGGTGGTCAAGCTTGGCAGTGAGTAACTTTACCTACTCGGCCATCTCCTCCGCTCCAATGGGAAGTTCTAATACAAACTAAACTTAATCGACAATACTGAATGCTCTGGCGAGTTCTATGGACATTATAGTAATTGCAATTGATAACAATTTATTCACTTTTAACGAAGTAGTTCTTGAAGAAAAGGCAAGCATTTTCAGGGTCAGTGAATAAGTTAAGAAGCAGCAAAGAGAAATGACATTTTCACTGAAGATCAAAGGCCTACATTTGACCAAGGCTCTGCTGTTAAGTAGCTATCTCACCTTTTAATCCTTTGAAAACTGTTTTCCAGTCTTTGGACTTCTACAGAATTGCTTTCAGCTTGGACTTTCAAAGGTTCATCCAAGCAGGAGAGATGGTTCTGTGGTTAAGAGCAATTATTGTTCTCGCAAAGGACCTGGGTTTGATTCCCAGCACCCACAAGACAGCTGAGAACTGTCTGTAACTACAGGTCAAGGGGATCTGATACCCTCTTCTGTCCTGGGCTCTGGCATGCACAAGGTGCTCACACATTTGCTCAAGCACACTCATATATGCATAAAATGAAAAATAAATATTTAAAATTCAAATGTTCACACAAGTTATCTGTGCCTAACTGATATGGGCACAATGAGCTACAATCTTTGTCACAATTAGATCAATTTTCCATCTCCTCTGTGTGTGTATGCAGCATATGTATGAGAGTCAGAGGGGAACCTCAGGTGTTGATCTTTACCTTCCACCTTGTTCAAGGCAGGGCTTCTTGGTTATTTTCGGCTGTGTGTGCCAGGGTATCTTCTAGAGAGTCTCCTGTCTCCACCCTACATTGGGTTTCAGGGATTTGAACGCAGATCTCCATATTTGCATATTCAGAAGTCTTCCCCTCCCCTCCCCAACCAGCCATCTCCCCAGTTCCAATTTTGTAATTTTTAGACAGCCATATAAAGGAAGTATTATCCCTATGTTTCCAAATACAGAGAAATTGAGAGACTATGCTCTTCGATTTCCTCAAAGCAAACCAACTTCAAGAGGTCTTTGTTTTGTGTGCTTGGGGCGAAGCTCGGGGTTTTATATTAGGCATGTCCTCTCCCAACTGTTACATCATACCCAGTAAGCTCATTGTCCAGAGTCCATTCCCTTTAGACACCAAGCTAATCTGTTATTCCCAGCTTCTAGTGACCTGTCTATTGCTAGAAACCAGAAGGTACCACTGAGCCTTCATTTGTTTGGTGAAATCATGGAGCTACATTAACAAGCCGTTTCCTCAAACTATGGCTGTCTACCCACTTGTAACACGCCCTTGCACAGGAACATTTTCTGAAAGTCAATGTTTCCTATCACTTGCTCCAAAATTAAACCAGAGATACATCATTCAGGAAGAAGCCAGATGCACTGAAAAAAGAAAAATTTGCTTTATCAGAGGGGCAGGCTTCTCATCCCATAGCAATTTAAATTCATTTGCTGAAATGTTAAATACAACCAGTCTTTTAGTTGGGTCCCTTTGCATAAACACCAAGTTAGCATAAATGCAAAATAGTTCACGTGATTAAATCTTTATAACACCATAATTTATCTTACGCGCGCGCGCACACACACACACACACACACACACACACACACACACAGAGAGAGAGAGAGAGGGGTAGATTTTTTTTTTACTTGCTGAGATTTCTACATTTTTTCTGGAGTTCTCAACTCTCATCATCTCTCTGAGGGAGCTGGCTTGTATTGCCCCAGACTCTTAGTGTATTTAGTTCTAAAGGATAGTGTACAGAATAAAGGGAAATTTTAATTTTGTTTTTAATAGGACCTATATAATTCAGGCCCAGCTTTGGTGGAGAGAAGGGGAGAAGAAGTCCATTAGCATTTATTGTGCGCCTGCTATATGCTAAACATGTCTGGAAACAGTGTCTCACACAAGCCCAGAAACAACAATGCTTGCTCATAAATTTACTTTTAATTTTAGAAATGAGAAAACTAAGGCTCGGGGAGGTTAAGCTACACTCGAGTTATCAGACTGGGACTGAAACAAGTGCTGCCTGACGCCAAACTCCCTTTCTATTTTATTGGGCAGTTTGGTCTCGTGAAAAACACACTCATAAAAGGGTATTAGCATTTTATGTATTACAGGGGATTAATCGGGATCCTTTAGCACCTCCAGCACTGAATCCCTTGTGCACACTCGCATGCAACACACACACACACACACACACACACACACACACACACACACTCACACCCCATTCTGAACTCCCCTTGGACTGAAATTCAGCACCGAGGACAGTTCCTGAGTCATGTTTGCAGGAAGCTGTCCTTGAATTCCGTGCTATTGAGCACACGCCCCCACTCTTGACTTCCCAAGTGGCTGAGAGGGGAGGAAATGCAGAAGAGGGGGAGGGGGGACTGTATAAGATCGGTTCCTCTGACACCGTGGTGGAAATTAGCACATTTCCCAGAAGACCAAGATAAAAATGCATGTGAGAAGAACCAGGGAGCCAAACAGATGGGGCAATAAAATGGAGGTAGAACAGCTCATCAGGATTCCCAGCACGTGGGCATGGGTTAAGTCCTTACCAGGTTCTCAGCTGCCCCGGGACCAGCCGACATAGTGAATGAGTGGGTGGTTACTATGCTGCTGTTTCGGTTACACTAAGAGATTAGGTGGCAGTGATTCACTGCTGCAGATCTGCACGACTTTCTCAAGTAGCAGGAAAATCTGTGGGCCCTGGGCTCTGTTACTTGCACAGCCCTTCTCATGGGTAGTGTGAGTCATGCACGCAGGATCTTTCAGGTAGACGGTTTCTGTGCTGTGAGGAAGAAATCAAGGCAGAGAGCCCACGCTGCCAGGAACAGGTTACAGCCGCAGCCAGAGCATCTCCTTGTATGAAAGTCTATCTGCTGTTTACACAACCAGCCTGACCTTCCCTACTCTGCCTCGGCTACAGGAAATTCATTGCCCACACAGAAGAAAACCAATGTTTTGTAACGTTTGGCACGAGGAGGAGGGAGTCCTTCCTTCCGGAACTACCAGGCTCTTGAATAAAGCCAGAAGGGCCATTAAAGAGTTGACACTAATTGCCTTATCTTTCCTACGAGGTCCAAAGAGGAGAAAATGGCTTGCCCCAAACCACTTAGCTAGTAACAGTTGGCATTGGGACTGGAAGGCCTCATTCCTAAACCAGCAGATTTTTCCATTGTACCAGGAAAACAAAACTGCAAATAGCATTAAGTCCTCTGATTTTACTGTCTCCAGAGGAAAATCACATCCTCAATGCCTGGGTCTTTCCATCTGGGGTTTGGCAACTCTGCAGATCCCTTCTCATAGTGGGAACTCTTGTAGGAAGTCTAAGAGCAATTATTTTGGGGATATATGCTATTTTTATGTCTTCTTGTACATCACCTTCTTTGGTCAGGAGGAAATTAGATTTCTGGAAATGCATTTGATTTAATTATTAAAAGGACAAGCCTTGGCTTCAAGTAGTTGCAAAATATGAATTATTAGTCCATGTCATGAAAGGACCGGAGAACTACATAGAAACAATGATAATCTATTGTCACACCCAATTAAGATCTTCCCTGGCCTGGGAGTAAAAGAGCATCAGATCTATGAGTGGGAACTTCAAGCAGCATGTCTATATTTGGGTAATTCTGAACATGCCTGGATTTGGTACCTTACAGCATCCTCTAAAAATGTACTACTTTAGAAAGTGTTTTGAGATTTTG
>NC_034612.1:34615999-34646191 GCF_900095145.1 Mus pahari
ACAAACATGGTTCCCTGGTAGAGGATGTAACGGTCTAGTTCCTCTCAAATGAGCAATCTGAACTATGCCATCTTTTCCCATCTTTCTTTATTTTTCTTTTTTTTTTTCATGTGGCAACCAACAGTTTATTTATGTTAATAATTGAATCAGTAAGGGACTAAACACTCAGGTAGTAGATAAAGGGGCAAAGCAAGGCCTGGGATGCAAGCTCAAAAACATTTAACTATATAATAACTCAAGGAGTAACCATCTTTATTATCTTGACAAATTTTTCAAAGACATGGAATTGCCAAGATTCTCCATTATTTATTCAAATATTGCTTGTATGTTTCCTGCCTGTGGAACTGACTGGACCTTTGTTTATATTTTGGTTGAAAATCTAAACTATTTCTAGGAAGAGCATCTCAAATTCTAGGACAGTCTATAGTAAGACTTTGTATCACACACACACACACACACACACACACACACACACACACACACACACGATCCTCCCGTCTTTCATTCAGCAGATGCTCAAGTTTCCTTTCTGTGGCTGCAATAAAACACCCAGACCAAAAGTAACTTAGGGAGGAAAGGGTTTATTCCAGCTTAAAATTCCAGGTTACAGTCCATCACTGAGGGAAAACATGCAGGAACTTGAAGGCAGTAGGGACTGCTTGCTATCCCATGAGATGTTATCACTCACCAAGGAAATCGCTTCACAGCCAAAGAAGTGTAGCAGACTCCACAGAGAACGCTGCTTGCTTGCTTAGAGACCCAGTTATACTGTTAGCTTTTATGCTGTTTTTTTTGTTTGTTTGTTTTGTTTTGTTTGTTTTGGAGGAACAGACTGTTCAAGACAGGTGTCCTGAAACTCAATCTGTAGACCAGGCTGGCCTTGAACTCACAGAGATCCACCTGCCTCTGTCTCCTGAGTGTTGGGATTAAAGGCAAGCATCACCAACGACAGACACCACCACCACCACCACAGGAATTTTTTTTTTTTTTAAACATAGTTCAGGGCCATGTGCCTACTGCCCGATGTGGGCTGAGCCTTCCTTACATCAGTTAACAGACAAAACAAATCCTCCACAGATGTGTTTGCTCACTAATCTGATCTGGGCAGGTCCTCAACCGAGGTTGTCTCAGACGACTCTTAGGCGGGGTCAAGTTGACATCGAAAGCTAATCAGAACTGGTTGGAAGAGATGGCCCTCCGTGTGAGCATCAGGATTCTAGGGGGGATAGATGTTTTAGGGGGAGGGGCCGGGGGGGGGACAGAGCAGTGTGAGTTTCAGTTCACATTGACTGCTAAGGAAGGGAAACTGAGTCACTTCTCTTTAGGGGTGTGGTCCCTGCTAAGTCTATCCTGCTCCACTGGACAGCCCCACACCCATGCTTATTGGGAGACAGTAAATGGACTCAGAGTGTTATTTTTAAGATTAACAGAGAGTGCATGATGTTGACAGGGAGACAAGGGGACAGATCTGGGAGGATTTGGAAGGGGGGAAAATATGATCAAAAAACACTATATGTATGCATGAAATTCTCAAGAATAAATTTTAAAAATAAAATAAAATCACCCATTCTAACAACAACAACAACAACAACAACAACGGTGCAAAGTCTAAGGTTGCATCAATCCTAGTCTGTTAGTTTAAATTTTTTAGGTTTTTTTTTTTTTTTTTTTTAACTGAAGAACCTGCTTTGGCTCAGACCCTCTCATTTCAAATACGATTTGGGCTCAGAACCTCTGATAATCCTGGGAGAGGTGTCTGTCCTTTTACCTCAACTTAACCCCCACGGAGGGCTAAAGTTAAAAGCCCCCAGGTTTAAAAATGCTAACCCCTGCATCCCTATTAGCAAGATGCTTCTGCCTCAGGACACTGGTGGAGAAATTTCAGAAAATTCGAGGTCTGCAGCCATTTAAGACACAAATTCCCACTCTCCTCTGCTCAGCTAAAAACTGAGTATTGTTAAGACTCAAATGTTCCTTCTCATATTCATTCCGTCCAAGCACTGACCTCATCTTTGTTGCAGATGAGAGGTGAGTGATACCTACTAGAGATGAGATAAATTTATCTTGAGGTATCCTTGGAAACTGCAAATAGATTTGAAACAGAAGCCTGTAAGTCAGAGATTCCTAACTACATGTCCTGTTTTTCCCCCAGTCGGTTTATTCGGCCCTTCTTTTGCCTTCTCTTCCAAACACCCCTGATGTTAGAGCCTTTCCTTGCTGTTTCAAAATAACTTACAAAGTGACTGAGAGTGGTGGAGTTACTTCTTTAGAGCCAGGGTTTCCATGCATGGACAGAACACCTAGGCAATGGGACCATGGGGAGGGATGGGCTGTTCACTTCATGGTGGTCAGGAATGGGAGAGCAGAGAAACAAGGACAAGGACAAGATAAACTTTCATAGGTGCACGCCTCCTGCACCCTTCCCCCACCCTCCCGTGTTCCACTTGCAGCACTGCTCTACCTCCTCAAGTCTTTTCAGAACACCCCAAGATGGTGCCACCAAGTTACGAATGAAGAGCTTAACACCTGAGCGGGAGCAGGGGGTGCATCTTATATTCAGACCACAACACCCGGCACTTCCTGACACCCCCTTCCTTGTCTTTTCCAAAGGCTAATTCCCAATTTCTCTATTAGATCCATGTAAAGAGTAACTCTTTTCTCTACAGTTACAGAATAGATTACATGTTAAGCAAACGCTTCCTTTCTTTCTTACAACATATCATAGTTGCGAACAATGACATCTAAAAGGAATTGGTGAAAATAAAGAAGAACAACATCTGTCAGATCCAGCTGTTGCTCATGAGGAGCCCAGAGTCCAGTAGAGAAGATTCTGAGCCACAGGCCTGAATAATAAGACAGTGTCCGGTAGATGACAATCCTTTATTATGACTAATGTCAATGCAAACTTTAAAAGTTATTTTATTACTAAGAAAGCATGTGTGTGTTTCTGTGACTATGCATACCATGTATGTGTGGGTGTCGATGGAGACCAGAAGGAGGTGCTGGATCTTCTGGAGCTGGAGATACAGGTGGTTGTGAGGCCTCCAACGTGGGCGCTGGGATCTGAACTTGGTTCCTCTGGAAGAACAACATGCAGCCTTGAGACCTAAGCCATCTTCTCCAGCCCCAGGGCGAACTTCTTAGAGGAAGTAAAGCCTGTGGGCTGGGTGTAAAAAGCATCCGATTGTTTAATTTGGATTAAAGGGCAGGTCAAAAGGGATGTAGTAGAAAACAGAGCTGAACTGGAAGGTTGGGAATGAATGAAGGAGACCAAAAGGTGTACAGATTTATTTAGGGAACTACTGGTGGCATCTGAGAATAGGAGACATTTACTCCAGGAACTGTGAGCACCAATGGAGATGCTGAGTTAGAAAGCATGGTTAGGAGGTATCGGTCTACTTTAGAACAAAACTAGTGGAGCTGAAGTGGTGCCAGGAACTGACATGCAGAAGAATTAGGACCCAGAAAGGGCCTGGGATTGGAAAGTATTGGTGGAAATGGAGGAGATTCAGAATCCTGTGGAAAATGTTAATGATGCCAGAGATGAGGCACATGGGAGGAAGAAGTGAGGGATGGCTAGGAGCATGAGGACTTTAGCTGAGGACACATCAAGTTAGAGGTCCAGGTACTGAATTCCTGAGATGTCCAACATGCAATTAGTTAATTAGATCCTGGGGCCTCATAAAGATCTGTCTCAGTAAAGACAATTCAAAGCATAAACTTGTAAAGGTAGAGAGTCTAGTGAGAGAACTGGGAGCTGTGGACCACTCAACTATAGACACGGGTATTGTGGTGGTTTGAATAAAAGTGGCCCCCATAGGCCCATAGCGAGTGTCACTGTTAGGAGGAATGGAGTAAGTGTGGCCTTGTTGGAGGAAGTGTGTCACTGGAAGTGAGCTTTGAGGTCTCAGAGGCTCAAGCTCAGCCTAGTGGTTCACTGTCTCGTCCTGCTGCTGTGGATCCCATGTAGACCTCTCAGCTACCTCTCCAGCACCACGTCTGCCTGTGTGCGGTCACGCTTCCCGCCAGGATGATAATGGACTGAACCTCAGAACTGTAAGCCAGCCCTAATTAAATGCTTTCCTTTGTAAGAGAGGCTGTAGTCATGGTGCCTTGACAGTAATAAAAGCCTAAGGAACATTTGTTGAAGACGAAAGAAGGAAAAGAGGGAGAGGAGTGGGGAGGAAGGGAGGCTGGCTCAAAACCCAAGAAAATCAGAACACAGGAGCATAGAAACCTATAATGGAAAGTCTGTAAAAACAATAATCCATCAAGTGTGTAAGTGTGTGTGTGTGTGTGTGTGTGTGTGTGTGTACACAAAACATACATTTGGAAGTCAGAGGAAAATTTTTAGGAGTCATTTTTTCCCTCTATCACGTAGGTCCCAGGGACCAAACTCAGGTGGTCAAGCTTGGCAGTGAGTAACTTTACCTACTCGGCCATCTCCTCCGCTCCAATGGGAAGTTCTAATACAAACTAAACTTAATCGACAATACTGAATGCTCTGGCGAGTTCTATGGACATTATAGTAATTGCAATTGATAACAATTTATTCACTTTTAACGAAGTAGTTCTTGAAGAAAAGGCAAGCATTTTCAGGGTCAGTGAATAAGTTAAGAAGCAGCAAAGAGAAATGACATTTTCACTGAAGATCAAAGGCCTACATTTGACCAAGGCTCTGCTGTTAAGTAGCTATCTCACCTTTTAATCCTTTGAAAACTGTTTTCCAGTCTTTGGACTTCTACAGAATTGCTTTCAGCTTGGACTTTCAAAGGTTCATCCAAGCAGGAGAGATGGTTCTGTGGTTAAGAGCAATTATTGTTCTCGCAAAGGACCTGGGTTTGATTCCCAGCACCCACAAGACAGCTGAGAACTGTCTGTAACTACAGGTCAAGGGGATCTGATACCCTCTTCTGTCCTGGGCTCTGGCATGCACAAGGTGCTCACACATTTGCTCAAGCACACTCATATATGCATAAAATGAAAAATAAATATTTAAAATTCAAATGTTCACACAAGTTATCTGTGCCTAACTGATATGGGCACAATGAGCTACAATCTTTGTCACAATTAGATCAATTTTCCATCTCCTCTGTGTGTGTATGCAGCATATGTATGAGAGTCAGAGGGGAACCTCAGGTGTTGATCTTTACCTTCCACCTTGTTCAAGGCAGGGCTTCTTGGTTATTTTCGGCTGTGTGTGCCAGGGTATCTTCTAGAGAGTCTCCTGTCTCCACCCTACATTGGGTTTCAGGGATTTGAACGCAGATCTCCATATTTGCATATTCAGAAGTCTTCCCCTCCCCTCCCCAACCAGCCATCTCCCCAGTTCCAATTTTGTAATTTTTAGACAGCCATATAAAGGAAGTATTATCCCTATGTTTCCAAATACAGAGAAATTGAGAGACTATGCTCTTCGATTTCCTCAAAGCAAACCAACTTCAAGAGGTCTTTGTTTTGTGTGCTTGGGGCGAAGCTCGGGGTTTTATATTAGGCATGTCCTCTCCCAACTGTTACATCATACCCAGTAAGCTCATTGTCCAGAGTCCATTCCCTTTAGACACCAAGCTAATCTGTTATTCCCAGCTTCTAGTGACCTGTCTATTGCTAGAAACCAGAAGGTACCACTGAGCCTTCATTTGTTTGGTGAAATCATGGAGCTACATTAACAAGCCGTTTCCTCAAACTATGGCTGTCTACCCACTTGTAACACGCCCTTGCACAGGAACATTTTCTGAAAGTCAATGTTTCCTATCACTTGCTCCAAAATTAAACCAGAGATACATCATTCAGGAAGAAGCCAGATGCACTGAAAAAAGAAAAATTTGCTTTATCAGAGGGGCAGGCTTCTCATCCCATAGCAATTTAAATTCATTTGCTGAAATGTTAAATACAACCAGTCTTTTAGTTGGGTCCCTTTGCATAAACACCAAGTTAGCATAAATGCAAAATAGTTCACGTGATTAAATCTTTATAACACCATAATTTATCTTACGCGCGCGCGCACACACACACACACACACACACACACACACACACACAGAGAGAGAGAGAGAGGGGTAGATTTTTTTTTTACTTGCTGAGATTTCTACATTTTTTCTGGAGTTCTCAACTCTCATCATCTCTCTGAGGGAGCTGGCTTGTATTGCCCCAGACTCTTAGTGTATTTAGTTCTAAAGGATAGTGTACAGAATAAAGGGAAATTTTAATTTTGTTTTTAATAGGACCTATATAATTCAGGCCCAGCTTTGGTGGAGAGAAGGGGAGAAGAAGTCCATTAGCATTTATTGTGCGCCTGCTATATGCTAAACATGTCTGGAAACAGTGTCTCACACAAGCCCAGAAACAACAATGCTTGCTCATAAATTTACTTTTAATTTTAGAAATGAGAAAACTAAGGCTCGGGGAGGTTAAGCTACACTCGAGTTATCAGACTGGGACTGAAACAAGTGCTGCCTGACGCCAAACTCCCTTTCTATTTTATTGGGCAGTTTGGTCTCGTGAAAAACACACTCATAAAAGGGTATTAGCATTTTATGTATTACAGGGGATTAATCGGGATCCTTTAGCACCTCCAGCACTGAATCCCTTGTGCACACTCGCATGCAACACACACACACACACACACACACACACACACACACACACACTCACACCCCATTCTGAACTCCCCTTGGACTGAAATTCAGCACCGAGGACAGTTCCTGAGTCATGTTTGCAGGAAGCTGTCCTTGAATTCCGTGCTATTGAGCACACGCCCCCACTCTTGACTTCCCAAGTGGCTGAGAGGGGAGGAAATGCAGAAGAGGGGGAGGGGGGACTGTATAAGATCGGTTCCTCTGACACCGTGGTGGAAATTAGCACATTTCCCAGAAGACCAAGATAAAAATGCATGTGAGAAGAACCAGGGAGCCAAACAGATGGGGCAATAAAATGGAGGTAGAACAGCTCATCAGGATTCCCAGCACGTGGGCATGGGTTAAGTCCTTACCAGGTTCTCAGCTGCCCCGGGACCAGCCGACATAGTGAATGAGTGGGTGGTTACTATGCTGCTGTTTCGGTTACACTAAGAGATTAGGTGGCAGTGATTCACTGCTGCAGATCTGCACGACTTTCTCAAGTAGCAGGAAAATCTGTGGGCCCTGGGCTCTGTTACTTGCACAGCCCTTCTCATGGGTAGTGTGAGTCATGCACGCAGGATCTTTCAGGTAGACGGTTTCTGTGCTGTGAGGAAGAAATCAAGGCAGAGAGCCCACGCTGCCAGGAACAGGTTACAGCCGCAGCCAGAGCATCTCCTTGTATGAAAGTCTATCTGCTGTTTACACAACCAGCCTGACCTTCCCTACTCTGCCTCGGCTACAGGAAATTCATTGCCCACACAGAAGAAAACCAATGTTTTGTAACGTTTGGCACGAGGAGGAGGGAGTCCTTCCTTCCGGAACTACCAGGCTCTTGAATAAAGCCAGAAGGGCCATTAAAGAGTTGACACTAATTGCCTTATCTTTCCTACGAGGTCCAAAGAGGAGAAAATGGCTTGCCCCAAACCACTTAGCTAGTAACAGTTGGCATTGGGACTGGAAGGCCTCATTCCTAAACCAGCAGATTTTTCCATTGTACCAGGAAAACAAAACTGCAAATAGCATTAAGTCCTCTGATTTTACTGTCTCCAGAGGAAAATCACATCCTCAATGCCTGGGTCTTTCCATCTGGGGTTTGGCAACTCTGCAGATCCCTTCTCATAGTGGGAACTCTTGTAGGAAGTCTAAGAGCAATTATTTTGGGGATATATGCTATTTTTATGTCTTCTTGTACATCACCTTCTTTGGTCAGGAGGAAATTAGATTTCTGGAAATGCATTTGATTTAATTATTAAAAGGACAAGCCTTGGCTTCAAGTAGTTGCAAAATATGAATTATTAGTCCATGTCATGAAAGGACCGGAGAACTACATAGAAACAATGATAATCTATTGTCACACCCAATTAAGATCTTCCCTGGCCTGGGAGTAAAAGAGCATCAGATCTATGAGTGGGAACTTCAAGCAGCATGTCTATATTTGGGTAATTCTGAACATGCCTGGATTTGGTACCTTACAGCATCCTCTAAAAATGTACTACTTTAGAAAGTGTTTTGAGATTTTGTTGCCTTCACGACTGCAGTTTCTGTGTGTGTGTGTGGGGGGGGGGGGGTATTTGAGCTTTTGAGTTTCCATGTAGCCAAAGAAAGAAAGTCTAGGAAGAAATGGTAGACTCAAGGTCAAATCCAACCAGGGGAAACTCCTCCGTGGTGAGTCTAGACAACAAAGCCATAAGCCCAGTATTCACCCCCCTGCCTACACCTTACCTTTTCCATTGATGAATATTCTTCTTACCTGAGCCATCCTTGCTTCTGGGTCCTCTGCTCTGGATCCTGTGGAGACTGAATTTCCTGTCTGTAGTTTTTAATCCTTGAAGAGATTTTTCATGAATAGAACTTTCCTTATAATTTAGCAACACTGTCCTTGAAAACCCCACAACTATTTACATAACAGAAGCTATTGTTTGAAGTGCAAAACAGGTCAGAATTTGGTTTCCAGAGATTAATCACTGCAGTCTATTTTGTATTATCATAATAATTTCATTTATTTTGATACAATTTGTTTTCAGAATCAACCCCAGCTTCTTTGCACAAGTGACAAATCCATTTGTTTCTGGTAGAATGGATAATGTGATTAATGACCTTGCAACAGGATTTCTTTAAAAAGGGGGAACTTTTTTTTTTTTTTCCATTTTTAATTCACAGTAAAGCAGCTCTGTTAAGTGTGTAACTGTTCTGAACTTGTAAGCCATGGGTAAGATTTTGAAATTACCCCTCCCCCCCAATCTTTTGGGGGGATTTCTGGGTATTAATATTAGGTTTTCTCCAAGAATCTGATGATACTAGTCTACATTTGTAAAGTGGACTTGTTGGACTCCCCCATTAAAAAGAATGGGGCCCCACTCTATGCCATGACCCCATCATGTTTATTCTGGCTGGATGTTCTCATCAAACCGAGGTCATGCGAAATAAATAAGATCATGCCTAGGAGGATATTGTTCCCGCACAAGAACCTTCGCGTGAACTCGTGACTACCGCCTCCTGGTCTTCTGTGTTGGCATCCCCTTCTTTCTTGCAGCATCCAGGACCCACTTCTGCCCCTCTTGGCCTGTTTTTCTTTTCTTTCTTTCTTTCTTTTTTTTTTCTTCTGTTTTTCCCCTTGAGTTCTCTGGGGTTGGGCCTGGGATTTTGGGTACGCCTACAGACTGTCCGCCTCTGCAATCGACCGTCGTGCTTCCCGCGCCAGAACAAGGAAACCCACGCGGGACGCGTGGGTGGCTCGCGTGGAAAACCCGGGTTCGAGTCCCGCTGGGAGATTTCCTCCTTGGCAAGTGGAGTCATCTCGGTCAGGGTTTCTCAGCCGGAAGCCGCGCCAACACCTCTCATCATGGGCGGCAAGTTGTCCTCGGGGCTTCTCTGACCGTGCGGGTCCAGTCAACGCTTTCTCTGACCGTTTCCGAAGCCCACTTTCCTCTCCTAAGGAGCCTTGGGGATCCTGCACTCGCGCCTCAGAAAATCAGCCCACGACAGAGCCCAGCCGCCGGGGCCAGCTTAGCGATGCGCCCGCGCCCCCGCCCCGCCCTCCGCGTGACGCGAACGCCGGCGGACCAATCAGAGAGCGCGGCGCGAGCCCCACGCGCCCGTGGCCCCACCCTCCAAGCTTAAGAAAGGGCGCGCGGGCAGAGCCCGGGCCAGAACGCCGCGCAAAGCGGAGAGCTGCTATTTGCGACGGCAGGCGGCGCTTGTGCTGCCTTTTCCGTGCTGCACGCGGTTCCCTCGAGCGCCGCGCTCGGACGGACGTAGCCGGCCGCGAAGGCGCCCAGACGGCAAGCCAGCGACCCATGCTGAAGTGAGCACACAGGTCAGCGAGATGCTGGCACTGCTGACCGTCGGCGTGGCGCTCGCCGTGGCCGCCGGACGAGCCGAGGACAGCCCGATGATACCTGGCAGTCGCTTCGTGTGCACCGCGTTGCCCCCCGATGCGGCGCGCGCCGGCTGCCCGCTGCCCGCGATGCCCATGCAAGGAGGCGCGCTGAGCCCGGAGGAGGAGCTGCGAGCCGCTGTGCTGCAGCTGCGCGAGACCGTCGTGCAGCAGAAGGAGACGCTGGGCGCCCAGCGAGAAGCCATCCGAGAGCTCACCGGCAAGTTGGCCCGCTGCGAGGGGCTGGCGGGCGGCAAGGCGCGCGGCACAGGGTCCACGGGCAAGGACACCATGGGCGACCTGCCGCGGGACCCGGGCCACGTCGTGGAGCAGCTTAGCCGCTCGCTGCAAACCCTCAAGGACCGCTTGGAGAGCCTCGAGGTACCTGTGCGCGGTGGCATCTAGCGGGTGGTGGTCCCCGGGATCGTGGGACTAAGGATGCGGGAGAAATGGGTACGTGGGCTGGCTAGGCGCCCCCATCCACAGGGAAAGCTGAGTTCGGGGGTGCAAGTCTCGCTCCTGCTCTGAACCTTACTGTGATGGCCTTTTGTCTCCTTGCCCTCTTCTGTCCCCACGTTCGATGGGAAAGGTGAAATCCTCAACCCCATCTCCATTCCGACGCGCGCGGGGACTTACCCACTAGACTCACCGTGAACTTACCGAGGTTTTTGACTAAAGAACCCGGACCGCCAGGCCTGGAGGGCAATACCAGGTGACCCCGGCAGCCTGTTTCCTCTTTTCAAACCTCCGCTTTCAGAAGCGGGACACGCTCCCGCTGGCTATACCCAGTGCTGAGACTGCCACCGGAGGTCAGCTGCCCCTGGGCATCTGGTGTTTTCTTTGACAAATTGGGTCGGGGTGTGAGAGGACTGGGCTTGACTGATAGGCAGGAGAGTGGAGGGGGAAAGCCAGCGCCCCCAGGATGTGAGCAAGCCCCTTATTAACCTCAACAACGACTCTTCATCGAGTCAGCTTTTTTTTTTTTTTTTTTTTTTTAAAAGATGCCCTTAGCTATGACTTTAAGGGAACGGACTTTATCCCGCTATCTTCTCCCGTGGGTAATTTGGAACTTTGGGGGAAGAAATCATCAATTAATTTTCATCTTCCCACCTTGTTTAAGAAGTGTGGACATTTCTGTTAACAGCATTTATCAGAAATACCTATTAGCAAAAATGAGGTTTAAATTACAGGTGTTAATTATTGCTAAATTATCGGAGTGTTTCTTTTGGCATGATTGCTATATACAGTATTTCCAGCATCTGTGGATCCATGAGTCATGATTACTGAGAGCTCACACTTCTTGAGTTCTAAGTGTGACTCAGGCAGATTATTTAATTTTAACCCTTGTAATAGAGAATGGCTCGAGGCAGGTCCAGTTTTCTACAGTTTATAATCTGGAACACTGGGATTCAGGCGCTTGCCAAGGGCTCGTGGCTGAGGATGGCTGGCTGCCTCCGAGCCAGTGTGATGGCAGAGGAGTGAGAGAAATAGGAAGTGAGGGTTTGGATACATTAAAAAACAGAGCTGTCTGGGCTTTAGTAGTGTATTGTACCTGTCCTTTTCCAGGTATATCGCAGAGCCTGTTTGCCCTTGTAACATTTTGGAACTTGGGGACCGTGTTCATTTCTAGATGAAAGCTTTGAGTACCATTGATTAACTGTTTGAAAAAAATCTTGCCTGTGTTTTGGGCTTTATATGACATAGAATTATAGATGTTGGCTAAATTTTTAGGCTTTTTGGTAAGAGAAGAAAAGCAGCTTTTCGAGAGGAGAAAGTGAGATTCACAAGTTTCAAATATTGCAGGGAAGTAATTTTTGTCTGACTTTGAAAGCCTTTCCCTCCCCCCTCCCCCCCCCAAAAAAAAGACATCAGTAAAATGTTCTCTTTGAGCCACTGGCACAAGTTGATGTTGCTCTGGAAGCTCCTTGCTGTGTTGTTGGATCACTGGAGCTGCGTGCCACAGTTTCTATTCAACTGGCCTGAATCTCTCTCCCTCCCGCTCTTCCAAAGCTCCAGCTCCGCACAAATGTGTCTAATGCTGGGCTGCCGAGCGACTTCCGAGAGGTGCTCCAGCGGAGGCTTGGGGAACTGGAGAGGCAGTTGCTACGCAAGGTGGCGGAGCTGGAAGATGAGAAGTCCCTGCTCCACAATGAGACCTCAGCTCACCGGCAGAAGACAGAGAGCACACTGAACGCGCTGCTGCAGAGGGTGGCCGAGCTGGAGCGAGGTAGGTGCTGTGTGCCCGCCCGCCCCACGCTCTGTCTGAGAGTGGCCTCCTTTTTACCACTTCAGGCAGATCTAGGATTTCCATTTATGGACATAAGTGAAGCAGTGGTAGTGGCACAACATGGAGATGATCCTTAGATGTCTGTGCTCATAGGGCTCCTAGCTCTACCAGCATTACCCTGGGGGTGGGGATGGTTGGGGGGCGGGGAAACAAAGGCACTCCAGACCAGGTTGGATAAACACCCTGACCTCTGACCTCCTGCCGAATGGTAACTAGTCGGTACAGCAGAGTCTGTTCATCTTGCCATTTCATGCTGTGTTAGGTAAGATTCTCCCATGAGAGACAGAAGAGGAGATGAAGGCTCCTAAATGCTTCAGTTTGTAGTCTCAACCCCTAACTCTCTGGGTGGCCTGTGGGTTTTCAGGTTTGGTGGTGGAGAGTATAGAATCAGAATTTCAGATTCATTAAGATGACAAAGACAAGTTCAATGTCATGATTGACAGGACACCGTCCAATAGAAAACTGTCCCATGACCCTTGTAGTGAACAGAAGGGTCAGGTGAAGGAGGGCATGAGCTATTGGGCTATTGTTTCATTCAGTCCCCGGTTTCCCGAAATGCCTTCCTGTTTTCTGTTATTTCCCTTGCCTTGTCTATTTGACTTAGATTCTGTTTTCTTTTCGTTGTTGTTGTTCTTGTGGGTTTTGTTTTGTTTTGTTTTAGCTGCTTGAAACAGCATCTTATTATACAGCCTAAACTGGCCTGCAGCTTGCCATCCTCCTGCCTCAGCCTCCAAATGCTGGGATTATAGGCATGTGACTTGACATTGATTCTCGAGTTTTCAAAAATAGTTTCTTCTCTGTCTTCCTTCTACTGCTAGGTGACATCGGGAGATGCACTGGGTCTCAGAACCTTCTTAACAGGCAGAGCAACTGCCTCTGATTCTTTTTTGCTTGACAAGAGGGGGCACAGCATCCTACACCCAGCACCCCACAGTCACAGTGGATCCTTGGGAGGCAGGGGCACAGCATCCTACCTCTAACACCCCACACAGTCACAGTGGATCCTTGGGAGGCAGAGGGCCATGGGTTAAGCACAGCAGTGAGTGACTGAAAGGGGTGACTAGAACCAGAGGGGACTTGGTGGCCTTGTGCCTCCCTTGGCACAGTGCTCAGCTTACCAGCAAGGAGACAAGTCAGTATAAATCTGGACAATGGACATAGCATCAGGCTGCATGCTGAACATGCTACCCATTTCACAGATGAGAAAATGCTCATTTCTCAGGCAGGCAAGTTTCCTTTATGAGTACTTGCTAAAGAAGCCTGAGACACTTGTCACAGTGACATAAACCTGAGCCTCTCCATTATCTGTCCTTGAACTCCAGGCCAGTGGAAAAGCGTGCTATACTTAGTAGCTTCCCCACCTGTTCTAAACCAGAAGGGACAGGCAGGGGCTCAGGCCAGCCATGCTGGTTCTGACACCCACATTCTTACTCCTTAGTTCTCACTGAAAGCCCACAGCTGAACCGGCCATAGGATGCTGGGCTAACAAGAGCCAAGTCTCTACAACAGTGGTTCAGAGGAACCACCGAGCTCCTGCGTCACACGCATGCCCGCCCACACACACACACACACACACACACACACACACACNCACACNNNNGAGAGAGAGAGAGAGAGAGAGAGAGAGAGAGAGAGAGAGAGAGAGAGAGTATATGTATATGGTATTTTGCCTATATACATATGTATACCACCACATTTACACCCAGTGCCCACGGAGCCTAGAAAGGATGTTGAATCCCTTGGGACTGGAGTTGCAATGATCATAAGCTCCCTATGGGTGCAGAGAAATGAGCCTGGGTCCTCTGCAAGACCAACAGTATTCTTACTTGCTGAACCATCTCCAGGCCCAGACTTCCCTTTGACTCCCCCAGCGCAGGAATGCTAGACTTTTTCCTTGTGTTCCACCCACACTCAGTTCTGGAATGAGTCTTAAAGGAAAATGACCATCTGGTAAGCCATTTGTTTCTGGGCACTTGTGAGTTTATGCTCCTTCTGCTTTATGGCCAGTGTAGAAGGGTATGCAAATGCTCACCCCCAAAGTGCACTATGAATTGGAACTCCACCAGGTTCCATAGAAGCATCTCGCTGAGCCCCATAGAGGCGCAAGCATGTGGCCAGTTAGGAAGGCTCTGGGGAGTTTCTGTCCTTGGGTCCATCGTTCTACATCAGATGTGAGCCAGATGCTTAGCCGTAGCTTCGGTGTCTTCTATTAGCACCGCAACAGGTATCCATGGCAGGCACAGATGACACCGTAGCGATGCTTCAATCTCTGCAGACCTGAGAGGTTTAGTAGCGATCCCAGAGAAGAAATGGGGTTTTAGCCCTATTGGGTGTGAAGCTCTTTATAGCCCAGCAAGTAGCAGCTGACTTTGCACAGCACCCATGTCCCCAGTGTACCCATTTCTCTCGTCTGAAAGACCTGTTCATTTGTAAAGTCCTCAGCATCTGGGCCAGCAGGCCAGGTGCAGCTGGCTGGGTGCTGAAATCGTTGGCACTGGCACTGAGAAACCAGAGCTTCCTCCTTCAAAGGCCCAGGCTGCCCGCCCCCCTCCTTAGGCTTGTCTACCACCTGCAGCTTCTGATTTATTGGTCAAGCCTTTTAATTCCTTAATTGGTTCTAACTAAGTTTCCTCTGAACCTCCAAGCTGTTTTATTCAAATAAAGGGCACCAGTTGTCAGGCTAGAGCCCCTCCCTGCCTCTCTGCTCTCCCTGCTCTAATTAAACCTATCTGTTGTCACCGACCTAATGATATTACCGACCCCGAGTCTTATTAAATTGGCAAGCCTGCCCACCTGTGAGAGTAGAAGCCATTTCTCCTTATTAGATAATGATGCCTTCATTAAGAACTCGGCCATTTGCCACTTGAAGACTGAGCACCAGTGGCTATGTGTAGTGGAGAGAGGGACTTCTGGTCCTGTTGGTTCAGCAGCTGGGTGACCTTAGATAAGTCGTTTCTTGGAAGCCTCAACACAACAGTGCAACCTACAGAATTGGAGCGGGTGTTGTCTGCTTCTGTATGCTTCTTCAGCATAACAGGGGGCACACCCTTGTGTTTCCGGGGGCTTGCTTTTTCAGGTGTTTGAGACAGTCAGGTCTCCAAGTCTGGGCAGGTGCTCCATAGCCCACAGCCTGTTTTGAGAGATGCCTACCATGGGAGGTCAGGATGAATCGGGGAGACTACATAACCTCAGAAGCAGGGGCAAATACTAGCTAGTAAGCCCAGAGACCCCAGAAAAGTGACCCTGGACTCAGCTGCTGGGCTGTGCAGGAGACCTCTGCAGATAAGGCCTGCGCCCCGGGACTTTGGAATATCATGATGGAGTAAGGTTGTCTGGCCCTTTAAGGGCGCTTAGTGAGCAGTTGAGTGTGTGAGGAACTGAGGCCCCTTCACTGGCAGGATCTGATCCTTACATACAGGGCAGCTGTCACTATGGCCACTCACAGAATCGTGTTGTTTCCTGCAAACTTTGGGTAACACAACTGTACATTAATCTGAGCTTAAGTCAAGATGATGCTGAAAGTCCCGGGCCATGTAAGAGTTTGTTTTCAAAAACTTCAGATGTGCGGTGTGCATGAGAACAGCCTGAGATGGGGAGAGGAGGGTCTTACCACTCCCAGTAAGGTCTAGAGGGTCTAAAGTTCTGGCCAGGTGCTAGCCTGAGGCGGGCAGCACCTCTGCATGCATCTGTCTCCCCCGCCCCCATTCCACATTCCAGAAAACAGTGCAGCAATGCAGTCTTCTCTTGAGAAGGAAAGGTTATGTCAGGAGCAAAGGGTTTCGCAGCAGGGACTGAGACGGACTGCCACTTCTGAGGAAGGCTGTAGTGAGGACCCCAAGCCTGACTCCTTTGCCTGAGCAGTGGTAATCATCTACTATGGCAGTGATGGAGGCTCGCGCATCCACAATGTTTATCAAGTGCTCTGGTCCTGGGGGACAAACCCTGGTCCCTTGAGTTTCAAAGCCTGCCCTTAAGAAAGAAGACAGAGGGACAGAGTGCTCATGGAAAGATGGGAGGAAATAAGACTTGATGGAGGAAGAACAAGAAAATTAAATCCAGGAAATCCCTTCCTCCCCTTTTTAGTCACCGAGACTGAGAGACTCAATGGTGATTGGAAAGGACACGAGCTGGGTGTTTTGTTTTTGTCTGATTTGTGGATTCAAAGAAGCCTCTTGCAGGCAGTGGTGGCATGCATCTATAAACCCAAGACTTGCTAGGTGTCTTCGGGTTTGTATTCCTGCACAAACCCCTGAGACACTAGGCTAAGGCAGGATTGTGAGTTCAAAGCCAGCCTGGGCTACAGGTTACATAGCAAGGCCTTTACTCAGAAACAGATAGGAATGAAGAATTCTCTTAATTCTGTTTTTTGTTTTATGTGTATGCATATATGCATAGGCGTATGTATGTATGTATGTATGTATATATGTATGTATGCCATGTGTGGAGGCCAGAAGAGAGCATTTGATCCCCTAGAACGGGAGGTGCAGATGGTGGTGAACAATGTCCTGTGACATTGGACATTGAACCTGAGTGCTTTGGAGGAGCAGCAAATGTGCTTAGCTGCTGAGTATTTCTCTAGCTCTGAGGCCTCTTCCTCTCCTTAATGACGGAGCTAGACTGGATATGGGGACGAACACCTTCAGTCCCAGCTCTTAGCAGGAAGAGGCAGAAGGATGGCTGGTCCGAGTAGGAATTACAGGACAAAAGCGCACGAGACCATCTCAAAAAAGAACAAAAGGTAGAGACAAGTTCTCTACGGTGTCTACTGTATGTCTCACAAAATACTCCATTCCCTTCACACCTCTGGGAGCATCCTGGAGGGCCGTAGTTGCCAGTGCCTCTGTTGGGATTCTCACCCACAGCTCTTCTGTGTCACAGGCTTTCTGGGATCCTTTACTGGCCCCTCAGGCTTCCTCTAGTCACTGTCCTCCTAGGGGAAGTCCCCGCCCCCTTTCCCTCTCCCCTCCTACTGTCTTTGGACTGATTTCCCACCAGAGTGTAAGCTTCTAGGAGTCAAGGACTGTCCCAGGACTGCTGGGTTTGGGCACTTTGACCAGGAGCTGGAGTGCCCGGCCTGCCTGAGTGACGGGTCCTGGTACCTGGCCAGGCTACCCTGCTGCAACCTCTCTTCCTTCTTCCACCCAGGCAACAGTGCATTCAAGTCACCAGATGCATTCAAAGTGTCCCTTCCTCTCCGCACAAACTACCTGTACGGCAAGATCAAGAAGACATTGCCCGAGCTGTACGCCTTTACCATCTGCCTGTGGCTGCGGTCCAGTGCCTCGCCAGGCATCGGTACGCCGTTCTCCTACGCTGTGCCTGGGCAAGCCAATGAGATTGTGCTAATAGAGTGGGGTAATAATCCCATCGAGCTGCTCATCAACGACAAGGTGAGGCCTACTGAGCTTTTCCCCGGGGCCCAGGGGAGCAGACGCTGGAGGAAGTCAGCGCTTGCTCGCTGGCTCTCGGTAGCACACAGAGCAGATCCTGGCCAGCTACTGACTGGGAGTGTGGTGGTTGTCCTCCTCAGCGTGGAGGAGGCACTTCCTCTACAGAGTGCTGACCGTGGGATGGGGGTGGCAGAGGGTATCTGCAGCCTGTGGAGACCCCAGCTCTGAGTCTGGCCAACAGCAAGCAGTTGAGGATCCCCATGTCACAGGAGTGGAAGGAGTAGGAAGGCAGGTCCCCACAAACAGAGGCTCTCCCTAAATGTGGCTTTCCCTAAATGCTCTCTGGTCGAGGGCACCTGTGTGAGAGTGTAGATTTTTAAAGGGATCAGGTTTATTGCAATAAATTGTACATATGGCAAAACTGAGCTTTTAAACATACATTTAGTTTTAGCTGGCCGTGACTAGTGCAGACAGCTGTACAATCACGCCACAATAAACGTATAAAACAGCCCCACTGCCACACTCCCGTGCACCATTGTAGTCAACTCCTGCCCAGCCTTCTCAGCCGCTGGCAACTGTTCTTTCTCTTCCATAGCCTTGCCTTCCCCAGAGCAGCCCCAGTGAGGACGGCTCCTTGAAAGCCGAGTTTTGAGCCTCTGATCACTCAGCCACCTCGTGCAAACCCTGTCTTGAAAACAAATGACTCAAACTTTTCTCCTAAAGTCAGATCCAACACAATAAAAAGAATGTCCTTAGTCCGGCATTTGAATGGCTGCCCTGCTGTAGATGGCCCAGGTCCAGCCTCCGTTTGAGAGAGGAGAAGAAGAAACCCTTGCCTGCCTGTGATCTTTATCAAACCGCCACCGGGTGGAGCATTGTGGAGAAGTTGGAAGTTCTGTGGAGTGGAGTGATCCTTCCAGGCTTCTAGCAGAAACCGCTTCCCTGAGCCAAGGATTTATTGTTCTAAATAACATTGTAATCCCCAGAGTCTTGTTTTCCTCTCCCTTTAGACCTCTTGTAAACATCCAATTCCTGGGAGGGAGACTTCAGGTTGCTAGGAGACCAACAGTAACAACAGCACAACCTGTGCTCACTGGCTTCTGGCCTGTAGTTGAGTATCGGGTCTGTATGTGCGCACTCCTGTACTGTACTAACACGCACTTGCATATAGAGGTCTCCTGACCTTCTCTTGACACAGGCGAGGCTTGGTATACACACACACACACACACACACACACACACACACACACACGTCTCTTAGTGCTACCTGCCAGGTTTTACACAGAGCCTAGGCTAGTAAGGGAGTTGGTAGCCAGGCCCAGAACCAAGAATGTCCAGTGTCCTGAAGCTATGCCCAGCCTCCTGATTGACACTCACACACAAGGCAAATAGGGTTTGATGTGTCACTCACAAGACAGGGAAGGGAATCCCAGCAGGAGTCCTGGATTGTGGAAAGAAGAGTAACCCAGGTGACAGTCCCCCCCCCCCTTCGCTGGAGGAATCCATGGGATCTGGACCTGGCAAGGCCTCACCTGCATGTTGATACCCACAGGTCGCACAGCTGCCTCTGTTTGTTAGTGACGGCAAGTGGCACCACATCTGCATCACCTGGACCACTCGAGACGGCATGTGGGAAGCATTCCAGGATGGGGAGAAGCTGGGCACTGGGGAAAACCTGGCACCCTGGCACCCCATTAAGCCAGGGGGTGTGCTCATCCTGGGGCAGGAGCAGGTGGGTACTCTCTCACGGACGCTACCAAGGAGGCTGCCCAAGCCAGCTACCTGGCATCCCCATGCCCTTGCTCAAGGTCTCCCAGACCCTGCCACTGTTCTGACACCCAAGCTCCCTGGCTGTGTGATGACAAAGCTGTGGGAATGTCCTTGTAGTCACAGGGTCATGTAGTGGCTCGGGTCCAGCTGCCTTGTGGGTCAGCACTATAGGAACGCATCTCCAGTGTCCCTTTGAGCCCCTGCATTTGGCATTGCCTGCTACACAGTGGTAGAACTGAAATCTTCCTGGAACTGTTGGCTCAGGATCCCAAAATCTAGCAAAGGACACATAGGAAACATCTAGTGGGGAGGGGGGTCATGGGAAGAAAGATGATCTGGGACGCTTGCTGTCTAGGTAAGGGGTAACAAAGAAGCCAGCAGGTCCCAGGCAGGGAAGAGCTAGCATACTGGTCCCTAAGCACTTGGGGGCTTGCAGATTCGTGCATGTCTCCTTCCTCGGGTCCATTGCTTCACCCCTGAAAGGGGCTGAGAGTCAGCCTTTAGGCGACTGTCATCCCCTTCTGCCTCAGTTTCCCCTGTGTAAAGTGGGTGGGGCTTCAGAACCTGTAGAGTATGTGGTTCCCTCCCTCTCGCCTTCTGGAGAGTCAGGAGGCCAGTTCTGCATGCGAACCTATCCCAACATGCCCGTTTCCACTTTCCAGGACACTGTGGGAGGCAGATTTGATGCCACACAGGCCTTTGTTGGAGAGCTTAGCCAGTTCAACATATGGGACCGTGTCCTCCGGGCGCAGGAGATCATCAACATCGCCAACTGCTCCACGAACATGCCCGGCAACATCATCCCGTGGGTGGACAACAACGTCGATGTGTTCGGAGGGGCTTCCAAGTGGCCTGTGGAGACCTGTGAAGAGCGGCTCCTGGACTTGTAGCTGCCCTCTCTGTCGCAGAGGGCACGATCCATCAGGCTGTTCTGGGGACTTCAAGGCATCTCTTCCCCCGTTCACCTAAAACCTCTGGCCTGAACAGAAGAGAGCCGGAGCTCTAAGGCAGGCTGCGCGGCTGCCCTTGGCTTAGGCTCATTTGTTCCTTACCATTTTGTCGGGTTTTTGGGGGGTAGTGACAGAATCCCTGGAAGAGTCCAGAGCCACTTGCTGCTGGGGTTTCTAGTAAAGTCGGTGAGCCTCTCCACCAGTCCCTGTAAATGCTAATGCAGCCCAGCCCTGCCTGTCGTTTTTGGATCCTTGGTGTCTCATGTGTGCTTCCTGTCTGTCCCCTTTGATGGCTGTGCGGTCATCTTACCGGTATGGCCTAGGTCCCTTGTGTGTGTAGCACATCCCTGCTTTTGACTGAACACTGCACAGAAGCCTACCCGCCCCCAAACAGGGCCTCTCCCTCGATGTCACGTGCATTCTGGTCTCTCCTTCTGAGGGAACTGCAGCTGATGGAGGGCCAGCTGCTCAGACAATCCCCAAAGCAGCCCCCCTGCCGTGGAGAAGGTCCCCCACAGCCTCCCCAGCCTGTCCACCTCTCAGACCCACGCTCCAAAGGATCATTGCTGGGCTGGCTTTGAGAAGCTGCTCTTCTCATCTGGTGCCAAAAGTTCATTTGCAGCTTCTACAACAATCCCCACAAAAGATGAACAGCCATTAGAAGCCTCCCCTCCTTTTGATGCTCAGCCCACTGTGAAGAGTGAGCTTGTTTTGTAAGCCACATTGGTTCCTGTGAGCATCTGACCATCCCCCATCAAGTATTTCCTCCGGAACTGGAGATTCGGGCGTCATTTGGCTGCTACTTGCTTAGTGACTCCAGGCTGCATCATATATCATAATTTATTTTAAAGAGAAAGTGATTCAGTGGGGAAATTTATAAAGCTATAAATATTATATATTTTATTTTTCATACATGTTTGAAGTTCAGATCCATGGATGTTCCATTTGTAGGACCAGCTTGATGTGCCCATCCTGACATTGTATGCCACAAGAGCTCTTGTGATGATGGAATTTTGATTAAAGTGCACCGGAAGATGCTTTAAGCTTCGTGTTCTTCCCCCCCATCTCACTCTCCTCTCCCTACCCCACCCCATCTCTCTCACACACACACAGAACTGGAATCCAGCTCGTCTGGGAGGGTGGGGCTTTGTGCTTCCTGGCTAATGCACAGCTGTTTCGGTTTAACGAGACCTCACCCCAGTGGACAGTCACAGCTGTACGTGAAGGACATGGAGTGTTGATCCTTGGGGTAGGACATTGTCCAACCTTGTCCCCCTCCTTCAGTAGCATGCTATGGGAGTCCAGCAAACTATCTGTCCCCGGCCCATCCAAGAAGCCCCTGAGCTCTCCTCTGCCCTTTCTCTGTGTGGGTGCTCTTGCTACATCTCATTTAATTTCTTTTAACATAGCTCTCTGTAAGCCAATCTCAATTCACAGGTGAGTTCAAAGAACAAATTAAAGTGGGGTGTGTGTGTGTGTGTGTGTGTGTGTGTGTGTGTATACAGGTACATGTATGTGCATGTGGGAGTTGTCATTCTTTAAGGATTATCACCCTTAAAAAAATCTTCATGTGTGTGTGTGTGTGTGCATGTGCGTGTGTGTGTGTGTGTGCGCGCACACACATGCCTGTGTGTGTACCACTGGTTTATGTGCAGAGGTCAGTGGAAAGCCTTAGGTGTTGGGCCTTTCCTTCCTCCTAGTTCGTCTCCGTGTTCAGGCTAGCTAGCTTTTCCTTTCCATAGGAAAGCCCGGGTTACAGGCACTTCTGTGTACTCTGGTCCACAAGCTTATGTGGCAAGAGCTTAATCCACTGGGAAATCTCCTCGGCCCCCTCCCTATTTTTTAACGTCAAGACTTGCATTGACCTGGAACTCCCAAAGTAGTCTCGGCTGCCTGTCTCTCTTCAGCAGGTTCTGGGCATAGAACCTAGGTCCTTTGGCAAGCACTTTATCAAGCCAGCACTCTTCAGTTCAGGTTTTGGGTGTCTATAGCTGGTGAAAGGCAGACTGGAGTCATAGCCAGCCTTTGGACCTGGAGGCCTTGTGCCTTCCCCAGCCCGCTCCTATTCACCTCTGCCTTCCTGGCTTTGGTTCTGCGGGGCCAGATGCCACCGCATCCTTCCAGAGCCCCCTCTGTGTGCCCACCTGACTCTGGCTGGCATGGTGACAATCTCTTGACTGCCACCACTTTCCATTTGTGTATCTACTCTCTTGGCAACTGCAGAGCAATGTTTTCAATTATGTGGAAGTGGCATCTAACAGTGGGGGCCACCTGACATCATATGCCAGATATACTCCATTCTTAGGCTCAGTGGGACTCAGCCTCCCAAACCAAGACTGGTGGGTCACAGAGGTCTCTGAAGTCTATTTTCAATGTGAATTATTACTTGGCAGACTGAACATCATTAGTGTTGGGTGGAACATGAAATTAGGCCAGATGCCCTGCTTGGGGGCCTTTGGAGTTCCACGCGATTAGGCTGGTGGAGAAGAGTTTATTTTTAATCCCTTTCATGTTGAGACTACCAGCCAGGCAGCCCTCCATGGAAAGGTACCTGGTGGGAAACGGGGAGATGGTTCAGCCTGTAAAGTGCTGCACAAGCAGTGTCGGGCAGATCCCTAACACCCATGGTTTCTAAAGCTGAGCACAAGGTCTCAGCACCTATAACACCAGTTCTAGTCAGGGATGGGGATGGAGGAGGTGGGAGTCAGAAGAATCCTCGGAGCTCATTGGCTAGCTAGCCTAGCCAATCAGGGAGCCCCAGGGTCAGTGAGCTGCACTGTCTCAAAATACAAGGTGGAGAGTGATAGCGGGAGAGACTAAATTCGCCTCTGGTCTGCATGCATGCACACTCTTAGGTGCACAACCACCCTACTCTCCACACACACTTAAGGTGCCTTGGGAGTTTCTGGTTGCCAGGTACTGAGCGGACTCACCTCTGTCTCTTGGTGCTGCCTCGCAGGAAGCCCTGCTCAGCCAGATTGCTTCCTTTCCTTGACTGAGGCAGCTTGGGAACCCAGAGTATTATGGGGTCACATAGTACTCCCTACTGACCTGCCCTAAAGACAAGAGCCCAATGCCACGCCACGCCACGCCACGCCCCACCCCCATCCTTATCTTACTGGTCCTACTCCTCATACATTTGACTGCATAAAGAATCATCCACGCAGACCAAGGAGATGGCTCAGTTGGTAAAGCGCAAACCGACAAGCAGCACAGGGACTTGAGTTCCGAGTTCATGGGGCCAGTCATGGTGGCCCACACCTTTAATCCCAGTATTTGGGAGGCAGAGGCAGGAAAGTCTCTCTGAGTTTGAGGCCAGCCAGAATACCCAGCAAGACCCTGTCTCAGACATGAAAAGACACACTTGTAACCTCGGCTACCTGGCCACTCAGTGTAGACTAAGAGAGTTCCGGGTTAGTGTGAGGCCGTTGTTTCAAAAAAAGGAAGACGGGACGCCTCGAGGAACCTTGCTGAAGAAGAGGAGCGAGAAAGGAGCCGGATCAGAAGTTCCGTGGAATGCCGTCATCTGGACTCGACATGGGTACTGCAATAGTGAGCTCACTGCAGCTACACTTACTGTTTTAGGATTACCATGGTTCTGAGGAGATACCGTGACCAAGACGACTTACACTAATAAAGCATTTCACGGTGTGTGTGCTTACAGTTTCAGAGACTCAATCCATGATCATCATGGGAAGAAGCATGGTGGCAGGCATGTAGGCATGATGTTGGAACAGTAGCTGAGAGCTTACATCTGATCTCAAGGTGGAGGCTGAGAGAGATGGGTCGGTCTCAAAGCCCACTCCCACTGACACACATCCTAATCCTTCCTAAGTAGTCCAGCAACTGGGGACCAAGCATTCAAACAGGAGCTTATGGGGTGCATTCTCATTCAAACCACCAGGTACCCACACAAGACCTGCACAGGCTCAACCCAGGAAGGTAAGCCAACCTTCCAACAGGCCAACACTCCCAACAGGCAGCAACAATTGGATCCAGAGATGACATGAAGGGACAGGGGAGTGTGCTGAGAGTAACCAGGGGGTGGGGGTGGGGGGGGGGGGGGGGGGGTGAGGCAGGTAATCAGTGGACAGGGTTGGGGCGGGTGGGTATGACCAACATAACACCGTCTACTTCTAGGAAGTGAAAGAATAAATAAAAGATGTTCTATTAAAACAATAAAACAAGTTGGGCTGCTCTTGAGGAATACTACCCAGAGTTGACTTCTGACCAGCACACACACTTCCACACTCACGCGTGCAGTCAGCCAGAGAATCCAGTGAGTTCCTCGTGTCTTGAGCGACCCATCTGAGGCAGACCCACGGACTCAGTCTGCCAACTCAAGATACTTACTTTTGCTTGAGGCGGAAGAGCGTCTCCATAGTGAACTTGCTCCCCTCGCAAGGGTGGGGTAGGACACCCCTTGAGTTGTCTTGCTGGTTAAGGAACACCATGGAAACCCAGGTCATCAATGATACATTATTCAGAGAGTGATAAAACAGCAGCTAAAACCAAGGTAGACTGGCACCAGGTGTCTTCCAAGGAGGAGGAGGCGACCCCTGGTCTTTTCAGATCTGGGAACCCAGCATCCGCTCTCGCTGTAGGGAGGTCTTGGAGAGAACAGATACAACCTCCCTTTTGAGCACAGGTATTATTCATGTTATCAGTGTGTGTGTGTGTGCGTGCATGCGTGCGTGTGCAGGCATGTGTGCTCCATGGCATTCACGTGGAAAGCAGAGGACAACTTATGGGAGTTGGTTCCCTCCTTCTAACTGTGGGTCCCTGGGATCTAACTCAGGCTGTCAGGCTTGTCTGACGCCTTCACTTGCTGAGCACTCTCATGGGCCATGTTCTGACAGTATCATTGGGAGATGGTAGACTATAGGAGGTAGAGCCAAGTAGATAGATTCAGCATTTATTCTCTCTCTCTCTCTGTCTCTCTGTCTCTCTNCTCTCTCTCTCTTTCTCTCTCTGTGTCTGTCTGTCTGTCTGTCTGTCTGTCTGTCTGTCTCTCTCTCTCTCTCTCTCTCTCTCTCTGTGTGTCTGTCTGTCTGTCTGTCTGTCTATTTCTCTCTGTCTCTCCCCTCCCCTTGCTTCTCTCCCTTCCTGGCTACCATGGGAGAGATACTTTGTTCCCACATACTGTCTTTGACATGATTTCTTTCCTTGCCCCTGCCCGGCCCATGTCCGATGCTCACTGGGGCTGGATTGGTGGAAGGGAAGAGTATCCAGGCAGGTATGGGTGGGTGCAGGCAGGACTGTGGTCCGAAGTGAGTGTGAGGGCAGAGAACACTAGAAAGACTATTTAAGCCTTTGGGGTCTAAGTAGGGGCTAATGGGGTGAGTGTACATCATTGGCTGCAGCCAGAATGCTGGGGATGCCTCATTTGCATGAGGAGGGGTTACAGCTGCTGCTGGACATGACCTTATATGGGCAAAGGAAGTTTAACCTGGCTACCCGCTGCTTGACCTTCCTCCCTAGAGGCATAGGTGGGGCCACAGGATTAAGTGTGCTGGGCCATGCAGGCCTGGGGCGTGGAGGTAGGACAATCTCAGGATGAGACTTCCAGGCTTTGGACACACCTTGACCCCACTCTTGTTCCAGGCCTGCTCTTCCTGGTCCCGTGGTTTCCAGGCCCTACCTCTCCCCCACTTGGTTTTATAAAGGGGATCATAGTCGTCAGCCTCTAGGTTGGGAATGGTTTGATACTGAATCAGAACCTGGTTGGCAGTGGCTTTGGCAATGTTGCTTTCTTGCTGCTGCTTTAGAACCTAGACGGAACAGGGAGCCAGTAGGAGAAGGACCCCAGTGGCCACTATGGGGCCAAGGAAGGGAAGAAACCAAGCCACCAGAGGGTTTGAGTGCCAAGGGTGGAGGTACCTGAGGCAGAGCGAGCCCAGAGATCTCAGCAGGAATCCGTAAGCACCTGTATGTTCTGTTCCACAAGCCCATATTTACTGACATAGAAACAGCATCTCACCCCACCCCAGGCCAGCATAAGTCCCTCCCTGTTCAGCAGTCAGTCCAGAGCTCTCTCATTTTGTAGAACAGCACCCGCTAGGGAGATGATCTGTCCCTGAAGGTGCTCAGACTGTCCATGGTGGGAGATGTGGCCTGGTCAAGCTTATCTTGGGGAATGCCAGGTGCTGTGTTTGGATGAGGGCTGCTCGGTGGATCCTGTGGCGTCCTGCAAAGACAGCGAGACCCAGGCTGATGAGGAGAGGGATGAAGATCCCCCTCCCCCCTTTTTTTGAGGGGGGAGGGTCCCCTCCCAGCTGCAAGGCGAGATCTTCAGGCTTATAAAATAAACCTGGGGTACAGTCATTATGGGAGTGCAGAAACCTTGAGAGGGGGTTTCACTCAGAAACTGGTAATGTTATTGCACCAGAGGAGGGGAGGGAGGTTAGCATATATTGAATAGGTGACCTTGATGTTGTGGGAACCTGTAGGAGGGAACCTTGAAGAGGACCCTACGAGGCAAAAGGAGAAGGAGAGATTAAAAGGAGGAATGCTTTGTAACTTTCTTGTGCATAACGGTCCGTGGGGTTCATGAAGCAAGCTGTTAATGGCAACAGCTGCCAATAATGGCACCCCCCCCATGAACCCCACCCCTTCTCTGCTTGCACTTTACAGGAGTCACAGTTTGTGCCACCAGTGGGCTCCAGGAAAGCCTAGGAGTGCATGCTTGCACTCGCAACACTGGGTTCTCTCCTTCCAGAATGCATGCACCTTTTGGCTGTGAACTCCTAGGGCGGGGGAAGCAAAGATGGGGGACCCACCTACGTGTGTTCATATACCACACACACACACACACACACACACACACACACAGACACACACACACCCCACAAATATATACCACCCTACCCTAGGACTTCCAGGCCAGAGCCAGGGTTGTCCCCTGGTCCCACAGACCCGCAGCACTGAGGCCAAGCAACCACAGACTGAGCCCTCAGAAACCAAGAACTAAAAGAAGCTTTCCTCTGTAGTGATTTTCCTTAGGCATTTTTGTTTGTTTTTTTTTTTTTTTTTTTTTGTTTTTTTTTTTTTTTTTTTTTTTTTTTTGGTCACAGGTGGTGAAAAGCTGGCGGCCACTGCCAGAGAAGTGGCCACAGAATGAGAACTCAGAGGAGGGAATGAGACAGGGCCAGACTGTAAAGGGCCTAAGCTCAGAGCTTACTCAAGGTGAGGTTAAAAAGATGGGGGTTAAACTGGGAAGTATGGAGATGGGGTAGGGTGTATATATTTGTGGGGGGGGTGTCAGTGTGTGTGTGTGTGTGTGTGTGGTATATGAACACACGTGCATGCAGGTAAATTGCCTATGCACACTGAGGCTAGGGGAGGGCATAGTGTGTTCTGTCATTCTCCACCTTAATCTATTGAGGCAGAGTCACACTGAACCCAGAGTTAGCTTGGTAGCCAGCAGTGATTCCCCGTCTCTGCTTCCTGTAGTATTGGGGTTACAGGATCACACACACAGGCTATGATGGTTTGTATATGCTAGGCCCAGGGAGGAGCACAACTAGAGGATGTGGCCCTGTTGAAATAGGTGTGTCACTGTGGGCGTGGGCTTTAAGACGCTCATCCTAGCTCCTGGAAGTCAGTATTCTGCTAGCAGCCTTCAGATGAAGATGTAGAACTCTCAGCTCCTCCTGCACCATGCCTGCCTGGATGCTGCCATGTTTCCACCTTGATGATAATGAACTGAACCTCTGAACCTGTAAGCCAGGCCTAATTAAATGTTGTCCTTATAAGAGTTGCCTTGGTCATGGTGTCTGTTCACAGCAGTAAAACCCTAACTAAGACACATGCCTAAATTTTTAGGTCGGTGCTGGGATTCTATGTCAGGTGTCATGCTTGTACTGAAAATACACACTGAGCCATCTCTCCAGCCTGGGATCATTTGGTTAGTGCTTTAAGAACTCTCTCTCTCTCTCTCTCTCTCTCTCTCTCTCTCTCTCTCTCTCTCTCTCCCCCCTCCCCTCCCTGGGAGTTGGAAAATGGACTGGGGATGAAACAGGGAGACTGCGGAACAGCATCATGTGTCAAGGTAAGAGGCCATGGTGAGCAGAGGGGACTGGAAAATGGGAGGTCTTAGCATCCATTTAGAAACAAAGCGCTCAGGAGTGGCTGCTATATGGTACTTGGGAGAGATAAATCAAACATGAAGTTATAAAACACTTAAATCCCCAATACAATAAACTCAGAGGGGGGAAGAGAGAGGAGAGAGGGAGGGAGGGAGGGAGGGAGAGAGAGAGAGAGAGAAAGAGAGAAAGAGAGAGAGAGAGACCCAGAAACTTCATAACCAAGTTATGAAATGGCACAGACAGGGTAGGTGATAGCTCGAGTTACAAGCAGGAGGCCCCGAGTTTCATCTCTAGAACCCGTGTGGAAGCAATGGAAAAGCCAGGTATAATCGATTACACTTCTAATCCAGTGCTGGGGGTTCTGGGAGCTTGCTGGCCAGCTGGCCAGGCTTGTTTAGTGAACTCCAGGCCACTGAGAGACACCATTTCAAAAACAAAACAAGGTCTGGCCCTCAAGATTGTCCTCAGGCCTTCACATGCACATCCTGCACAAACACACACACACACACACACACACACACACACACACACTTGCACACATACGAACATCACACATTACACATGGGGGGGGAAACCCTCAGAGACCAATCATAAAAACAACGATCTTTAATCGGTTGTACAGCTGAATTCTCATCAGAATCCCTAAAGACGAGCCAGAGGGATATCATACTCAAAGCGCTGAGAGAGACAGGTTGTCAGTCAAGAATCTGACATCCACCAAAACTATTCCGTCAAAGCTGAAGGCAAACTAACACGATCCTAAGTACACAAACAAGAGACCCGACGAAATTTAACGCTGGCAGGCCCACTCCGTGAGAGGCGGTGTCGGGGAGTCCTGCAGGACAGGACTCAGACCTCCAATAGGAAATGCATAGCGCCCAGGTGTGGGGCCATACCTGTCACATACTGTGACATTTGAGAGGCTGAGGCAGGAGAATTTAAGTTTAAGGGCAATCTGAGTTTTATGCTGAGAACCAGAAGGAGAAAAAGAAAGAGGAGGAGAAGGGGGAGGAGGAAGAGAAACAGAACCAAAGAACACTTGTCAAGTGTAGCCGTGTGGGGAAATTGTGAAAGACAGTATAAATACAACTCGTGTGTGTATCTCTTCTCTTCTATGTGATTTAAAAGACAATTACAGCAAGCGATAACTATAAATTTGTATCGACAGACATAGCATAAAAAGTTGTCATTTGTGTAACAATAACAGACTACTGGGAAGAGAATGGAGCTATTGTGGAAGCAAAATTTGGGGCATTACTATAATTAAATTAATACTAATCCGAACTAGGGTGCTATAAATTAAGATGCTAATAATAGTGCCCAGGAAACTACTTAAGAGAGTGGCTCAAAAGAATGCATTAGAACCTTTCATTCCAGCACCTAGGAAGCAGAGGCAGGTGGATCTCTGAGTTTAAGGCCAGCCTGGACTACATAGTGAGTTGTAAAACAGCCAGGGATACATGGTGAAACCTTGAAAACAAAACAAAACAAAACAAAACAAAAAGGAGGAGGAAGAAGAGGGGGAGAAGGAAAGAAAGAAAAAGGCAGAAGGAAAGACAGACAGACAGAAAGACTGGAGAGATGGCTTAGAAGTTAAAAGTACTGACTGCTCTTTCAGTGATGGACCAGTTCCCAGGCCCAGTATTAGGTAGTGCTATTAGCAGTGATGCTGGTGTGCCAGTGGCAATAGGGACTCTGAGCCTACACACTGC
>NC_034612.1:34646930-34663041 GCF_900095145.1 Mus pahari
TCTCTCTCTCTCTCTCTCTCTCTCTCTCTCTCTCTCTCTCTCTCTCTCTCTCTCTCAGCAGGAGTTGACTTCAACTGAGGTCCACCTTGTGCTTTGCTTTCAGATACCCTCATAAAACCAAGCTAACCAACAAAGAACAAAGAAACGCAGCGCCAAGCAAAGCCCCACCCCGCCTGTCCTCTGGTACCTCCCAGCTTCTAAAAGCAAGCATGAAGAACCGAATCAAACCTATCCTCACACATGTGGTCATGTCCTAACTGGTTCTAGCCTCGTTCTACCCAGATTCACGCACGAGCCGGCTTAATCTGTGTGCATTTCCAGATCTCCCCCGTTTGTGTGGAGTGATCCCAGCATTCACATCGTACCCTAGCATGACAGGGGTGGTTTAAGCCAAAGATTATGCAAGTTATCACCCCAGAAAGACTTTATTTTAGTGGCCTGGAGTTGGGACATTTTTCATCGTGTGTGTGTGTGTGTGTGTGTGTGTGTGCGTGTGTGTGTTCACACACATTTGAGATCAGAGTGACATCTGGTGTCTTCTTCAATCACACTCCACTTTATTTTCTGAGACAGAGTCTCTTATTGAAACTGGAGCTTGATTATTTGATTAGACTGGCTTCCCAGCAAGCCCCAGGGAATCCTCCCGTCTCCACCTCATCAGTTCTGTAATCATAAGCGTGTATCACAGTACCCGGCTTTTTTAGTACACCAGGGGATTCGAACTTAGACCCTCATCCTCGTGCAGCAAGCACTTACTGAGCTAGTTCCCCAGTGCTCACAGTGACTTTTCTTTTCTTTTGTTTTCTTTTTAAACAGAGGGTTTTTTCTTTGTTGCCCAGGCTGGCTTTGAACTCACCACATAGCCCCAGCTGATCTTCAACCTGAAGTCTTCCATCCTCTGCCTCCAGAGGGCTGGATGACAGCTTTGAGCATCCACACTGTGAGCACAGAGATTTCTTTATTGCTCTCTGGGTCCACGTGATCCGACCAAGCCAAACCCTTGAACTAAGCTGCCATGGCTCCGAGCAGCCCCACGACTCTGCCGGGTGTGGGACGGGGGATGTTTGCACAGAGAGGATTTGACAGTCACTGGAGAGCTCTATGTGTAGGGAACCTTGTCAAGGCCAGGCCGTGCACACTCTCTGCTATCACTTTGGCCTTGACGGGTTTTGCTGGTTTTGTTTTCTCAAAGAAACACAAAGCAAATTTACCTGCTCTGCAGAGCACTCCCGTTCGCTGCCGTTGTCAGTGCAAATATTCTCAAGCACATTTAAAAACCCGTTCAAGCAAGAAGTAATCAGAGAGGCTTGCAGCCCGGGAGTACATTGACATTTCCTTGTCACCTGTTGTCATACACAAGTGATGCGCCCCGAGGGAACAACAGAGTCAACCCCTACATGTCTGTGCTTAAGGGGGCGGCATAGATTACAGAGGGGCCACATCTCAGCTCAAAACTCAGGTCTTGCAAAAGTGGGGTGGAGGGGGCGGCTAGGATAATGGATTAGAACTCAGTTTAGATCCCCAGCACCTACATAGAAAGTCTCCAACCTGGCTTCCCGTGTGTGATCCTCAGCACTGTCTCCATCTCTGGTTCTTGCTGGCCAGTGAGTTCCACGTTTAGTGAGATCCTGTCTCAAAAAAATGAGGTGGAGAGAAGCTGGAGAGATGGCTCGGTGGTGAAGAGCACTGACTGCTCTTGCACAGGTCCCCAGTTCAGGTCCCAGCACTCACAGCAGTTTGTCATTCCTGCTCCAGGGCATCTGACGGATTCTTCTAACCTTCAAGAGCATCCGCATACCAGTGGCTTCCCTCCACCACAAATAAAAATAAGAGTAAATCTTGAAAAAATAGTATTAAAGTGGAGAGTGATTGAGGAAGACACTTAGCATCAACACACACACACATAAACATGCACACACATATATAAACACAAAATATACATATACACACATACATACACATACATAAACATACACACATGCACACATATACACACATACATACATATACACACAGACATACACACATATACAAATACATATACATACATATGTACATATACACATACATACATATATAAACACATATATACACATATACAAACACACATATACACACATACACAAACACAAATGCACACATACATATATACACACTATGGTGGTTTGTATATGTTTAGCCTAGGGAGTGGGACTATTAGAAGGTGCGGCCTTGTTGGAGTAGGTTTGTCACTGTAGGCATAGGTTTTACGACTCTACTCCTAGCTGCCTAGAAGTCAGTCTTCCACTAGTAGCCTTCAGATGAAGACGAAGAACTCTCAGCTCTGCCTGCACCATGCCTGCCTGGACACTGCTGTGCTCTACCTTGATGATCATGGACTGAACCTCAGAACCTGTAAGCCAACCACAATTAAGTGTTGTCCTTATAAGAGTTGTCTTGGTCATGTTCACAGCAGTAAAATCCTAAGACACACATACACACACACATATACAAACACACATGCACACATGTATACACACATATACACACATAGACAAGCATACATATATACAAACATGCATGTACATACACACACAAACACATACACATATACATACACATATACACATGCACACATACACACACATATACACATGCACACATACACACACATATACACATACATACATATACAAACACACACACACATACAAACACACATATACATAATACATATATAAACACATATACACATATACATACACACAAACACATACATACATACACACACATACACATATATACACACACACACACACACACTCATACCTGCACAGCAAGCACTTTATCCACCGTCGTCTGCCCAACCTTATTAGCTCAGTCAGGGTCTCTCATTGACCCTGGAGCTCACCAATTAGGCTAGCCTGGAGCTCACCAATTGGGCTAGCATGGTTTGCTGCTTCTGTCTTCATTTCCCCAGGGCTGGGACCATGGGTGTCCTTTTAACCTGCCTTCCGGGATATCCTCAGGACCCTCATGCAGCTGTGCTTTGCCAAATGAATTGTCTCTCAGCCGCTCTTAGCTGGTTTTGTCACTGGACCCGTCATCTTGTCCTGCATGACATTTATGCTTCTGCATAGCCCAAGGGATGAATGGACATGCCCAAGTCACAGCACAATGCTCCGAAAGCCTATATCCTCCTACTGGGGCCCCTCCTCACAGCCTGCATGCCTGTTCTATTTCAGGGGTACCCAGTGCAACCAACACAGAATAAACAAGTATAGAAGCCACAAGAGGCACCAAACAAACTAAAAAATTGCATGAGCTTCTGCCATGCGCGTGGAAGCAGCTCCCAGGAGAGTTTCCAGAAACATCCCCTGGGGAATATTCAGATTCACTTTGAAGGCTGGAACCCAGAGACCACCTATTTATAGGATGGGAAACTGAGACCCAGACTCTTTAAAAAAAAAAAAAGGCAAGACCCAAGCACATTTGTCTTGGCAGTGTATCCTGCAGGCCTAGCTCGTTCTCTTGCTAATAAGATACATGCAATCCTCTGCACGGCTCGAGATGTAATTTAAAAATAAATGCACCATTTGACCTATTTACAAAGCAAGGTGTGTACAGGGATCTGTTAACCTGGAAACCTGTGGTGCTGGGACTGCCTCATTGGGAAAGTCCAGGGTCAAGCACTAGGGACACTGAGGTGACTGCCAGCCCCCGAGGGAAACAGGACTCTGAATCTTGCCTTCCCTCTGCTGAGACTTGCTCTACACACCCTGTCCCTGGGCCTGATGCACTCAGAGCCGTGACCTAGCTTGTGGCTAAGCCTGAGCACATCTGCAGGAAAGCATGCCACAGCATCTGCACGGCTACACAGCTGGCCACAGCTGGGCAAAGGTGAGTCTCCAAGGTCTGAGATGACGGTAGCACTGCACAGCTGGATGGAGTCTGGCTCAGGGGTATATGTGCATGTGCGTGTGCTTGAGCGTGTGCGTGTGTTAGAGATAGGGACTCTCACCAACCTGGAGCTTGCCAGTTTTGCCAAGCTGGTTGGCTAATGAGCCCCAGAGATCTCACTAATACTGGGATCACCATGTCGGACTTCTCTCTCTCTCTCTCTCTCTCTCTCTCTCTCTCTCTCTCTCTCTCTCAAGATTTATTTATTTATTTTATGTATCTGAGTACACTGTAGCTGTACAGATGGTTGTGAGCATTGGTTGCTGTGAATTGAACTCTGAACCTCTGCTTGCTCTGGCCCAAAGATTAATTATACGTAAGTACACTGTAGCTAACTTCAGACACACCAGAAGAGGGTGTCAGATCTCATTCTGGATAGTTGTGAGCCACCATGTGGTTGCTGGGATTTGAACTCAGGACCTTCGGGAGAGCAGTCAGTGCTCTTAACTGCTGAGCCATCTCTCCAGCCCCATGTCCGACTTCTTAAGGGGGTTCCAGAGACTTGAACTCGGGTTCTCATGCCTGTCCAGCAAGCAGTTTACAGGCTGAGCCATTGCACCAGCTCCAACCTGAAGGTCTTGATCACTGTTTGCTCTGGGACTCTGGAGCTCTTTACAGCTCTGCTCCAGGAGGATGGAGCCCTTTAGAGGACTGGAATTCGTTTAGCCACACAACATCCCCACCAAGGCAACTGACTCTTTATTGCCATTACAAAGATGAGGTGGCTGAGGCATAAGAAACCGAACTGGGGAGGCAACAAGATGGCTCTGTGGGTAAATGTGCTTGCCACCAAGCCCATCAACCTGAGTTCCATCCCTGGCATCCACACGGTGGAAGGAGAAAGCTGACTCTAGCAAGAAGTTGTTCTCTGACCTCCCCATGCACACTGTCACACATGCCCACATGTTAATATAGATGTATATGTATACAATACATATATATGACAGAAGGGATGTCTCAGAGTATGTATGCACAGTGAGAAAAGAGGAGGTTCACCCTGGAGTCTGGCCCTGAATTCCTACCATAAGAACACCTGTCCTGGAGACCTGGGAGAACAGAACTGAACCAAGGCAGGTGTCCACCCAGCCCTGCCCCTAGCAGTTATTCCTGCAAGCCCCTGAGTGTCCCCTGGGATCCCAGGAACAGCCTCCAGTCATCTGCAAGTGCCCTGGGCAAAGTTCTGTTCCCCAAGCCCTGGCTCTCTTCCTCCTTCTCCTCCTGTCTCTTTCTCTCTCTCTCTCTCTTGCAAATATTTACTGTTGCTTAGAGAGCTGTTGCCATAGTTACAGCATCCTCAGAAGCTGAGGGTCCAAGTTGGACTTTCAACTTCAAAATTCAAGAGCAGAGTAAGTGGGTCGCTTCTTAAGACTCTAAATCCACAAGTAACGGATCCCATTGCCACACCTACGTTGTGGGCTGAGTAGTTGGGGAAAGGAAAAGTAGGGTTCTAGAAAGCCCTAGCCTACACCCCCAGGACCTGTAGAGAGAAGAGAGGTCACATAAGCCTCCCTTGAGAAGGGGACTCTTTAATGACACTGAGTTGAGATGAGACTCTATAGTGGATTGATTGGTCAGCCACTCTGCTAATGGGAAAAGATTGGTGGCTGGTAAATGATGCTGTCATAAAACAATAATCTCTCTCTCTCTCTCTCTCTCTCTCTCTCTCTCTCTCTCTCTCTCTCTCTCCACACACACACACACACACACACACACACACACACTCACATGGACTGATTTTTAAAAATCAGTTTGTTCAGGCTCACACACTAGTCAAGGGCACAGTCCACCATGGCGGAGAAGCCAAGACAGCAGGAACTGGAAGCAACTGGGTCACACTGATTGCAATCAGGAAGCAGAGAGAGGTGAAGAAGCACTCACATGCTGCTGCCCAGCCCCCTCCCCCCACTTACATAATTCAGGATCCCAGCCATGGTTTCCCGCTTAATTAACATAATCTTTGGGCCATTTGGGGGCCTAAAGATAGCCTAAGATACCTTGTAATCAGGCTATAGACCTGCAGTGTTACAATCTTTCCACCCACTCCTTTCCAAGAATTCCGGCTCACAGTGCATAGTAGAGGATAGCCTTGAACTATCCTCTGTTCCCCCAGCAAGCAGGGACCTTGGATTGTGTATGCGTGGACAAACCAAGCTAAGCACTGGCATGCACACACGGATTGCTCTCTGCTCTTGATTATGGATGTGATACAACCAGTTCATTCAATTTTCTGCCGCGGTGACTTCCACAGTTATAGACTTGCCCCTAAACCACAAGCCACAATAAACCCTTTCTCTCATAAGCTGCCCCTGTCCAGGTAGTTTATCACAGCAATGGGAAAAGAAAGCAAGAAAATACAGAATCCTTTTTTTTTTTTCCTTTAAATATGAGTCAGCACAGGTTCTCTGAGAAAAACATACACCAACGTAAGATTTTACAGGATTCAATGTACAAGCACATTCCTTACAGAAAACATAAAGGCAAATCAAGAAGGAACTGCTTACAGCCAAGCCCTGACCCTGCTGCAGCCAGTGTGACCTTATTTGGAAAGAAGTCCTTTGCAGACATAAACTATGAAGGTTCTCAAGATGAGGTCGTCACCAACGTAGGGTAGCCCCTGAGAAAAAGGTGTTCGAGGCACATCGATGAGAGAGGTGGTGTGTGTGAAGATGGAGTCATGCAACCACAGGAGAAGAGAGAGAGAGAGAAAACTAGAGTCAGCAACCACTGGAGCGGGAGAGGCAAGAAGGCTCCTCCCACACAGCACTCAGGGGAAACAACCCTGGCAACAACTTGATTTCAGCTTCCCAGCCTCCTGACCATCATGGAATGAATGGTGTCTAAGACACTCCATCTGCAAGCATGCATGACAACAGTCCAGAGAGTTCACGGTGGGCGAGAGAAGCGGTCTAACCAAGACAGAGGAGGCGAACTCGATCACCAGAAGATAGACTCCAACACCTCACAGGGCACGGGCTGCCTCAGTGCTTCCAGCACGTTTGACCATGGGCTGGCAGCAGGTTTTCAGAAATGTGCCCTTTGGGGAGCTGGGGAGGTGGCTCCTGTGAAATACTTCCCTTGCAAGCATTAGGGCCTGAGTTTGAGCCAGCTGTGGAAGCCTACACTTTGGACTACCAGTTGCTGGCAGGTGAAGGCAGATTGATTCCTGGGTCTGTTAGCCTTGCCCAACCAGAGAGACCTTTAGTTCTCAAAGACAAGGTGGAAAACAATAAATGAAAATGCACATTTATGCACACATCCCACACGCATACACACAGAAGTGTGTCCTTGAGCCATCTATGGTGACACCCATTAGCTCTCTGAAAGCAGAGATAAGAGGATTGCCCACAAGTTTGAGGTTAGGCAGGGTTATATGATTCCCCAGCTAGCCAGTGCTACCTAGTAAGACCTTGTCTCAATTCACCTGCTCCCCTACCAAAATACGAAGTGAAGGAAGGAAGGAGGAATGAAGTGTAACCTTAGTATAGACACAGCGATGGGTGTCAGAGGGGGCAGCTCCAACTGTTGGTAGGTATCAGCCCCATGACAGGAGAATGAGCAGGCATGTTTTCGTGGCCACTGCGGGGTACACTGTGGGGTACACGTGGCTATCTAACCCTGGAAAATGAGATCAAGTTGCTTTGCAAAAAATTTTTTTAGAGATAACTTTGTGGCCAAGGAAATAAAACTAGTCTAAAGGTCTGGGTTGTTCCTGCACGGGGGCTTATCCCCATCACTATTGTGACGAAACATCATGACTAAAAGCAACTTGGGCAGGTAAGAGTTAACTTCATTTACAATTTCATGTCACAGTTCTTTATTGAAGGAAGTCAAGTCAGGAACCTGGAGGCAGGAGCTGATGTAGAGGCAATGGAGGAGTGCTGCTTACTGGCTTGCTCTTCAAGGCTTGCTCAGTCAGCTCTCTTATAGAACCCAGGTCCACCAGCCCAGGGATGGCACCACCCACCATGGGCAGGCCCTCCCCTGTCGGTCACTAATTAAGAAAATGCCCTATAGACTTGCCTACAGTCGTCTTACAGAGGCATTTTCTCAGTTGAGGCTCCCTCCTCTCAGGTGACTCTAGCTTGGGTCAGGTTGACAGAAAGACTAGCCAGCAGAGCCTATTACCATAATTGCTGGTCTTGCCTGTGGTATCCTCATTACTGGCCCTGAGAATTCCTGGGCATCTTATGCAGTCTCTGAATACATTGTCCAGCCTTCTCTATGTCACTGAGTGTGTGCTATATGCCTATGTGTAAGGGAGGTTACTAACAGACTGCTAACCTGCTGTCTTAGGGTTTCCATTGCTGTGAAGAGACACCATGACCAAGGCAACTCTTATAAGGACAACGTTTTATTGGGGCTGGCTTACAGGTTCAGAGGTTCAGTCCATTATCATCAAGGCAGGAGCATGGCAGTGTCTAGGCAGACATGATGCAGGAGGAGCTGAGAGTTCTATATCTTCATCTGAAGGCCACTAGGAGAAGACCGGCTACCAGGCAGCTAGGATGAGGGTCTTAAAACCCACCCCCACAGTGACACTCTTTCTCCAATGAGGTCACGACTCCTGATAGTGCCACTCCCTGGGCCAAGCATATTCAAACCACCTACCTGGTATCAGGGAGTGTTCTATTGTGACACAATTCTTGAAATGATCAATTCATTAAGAGGAAATATTTCTTTTTGCTCACAGTTTCATAAGTTTTAGTCTAGAGTTGGTTTGGATGCTGTATTACATGACTATAACCCCATCACTCTGGAGGTAGAGGCAGGAGGATGCATTGTTTAAAGTCATCCTCAGTTGTGGGGAGTGTTTGAACTCAGTTTATAATATACGACACCTTGTTCTCCTGTTGTGACAAACACCAGAGGAAGACAGTATACGGATACAAGGGTGTAACTTAAATTTTCAAATCCTATTTTTAATGATGATTCTTTAACACTTTAACCTCCCTTGTAGCCCACCACCCACCCAAAGTAGTGGGAAAGAAAGGATATGGGGGGAAGTGAACCTGTTTAGAAAGGTTTTTTGGAGCAACTTCCCTTCTGTGTTGTCTGAAAATTGGCAGTTCAGTTCACAGGTTAGCAGGCAGTGACAGCTCAATCCACTTGCAAACACTTCACAGATACACCAGCGGTCCAGTTTGGTAGAATCAGGTTAGCAAACACTAATCAACAATGGTGGCACTGCCTAGCAGAGACACATCCAGGCCTCATTCTTGGCTCAAGTCAGCAGGAAGGACCAGGGAGGAACAATGCCAGGAGTAGCTCTCTGGCTGTGTCCCTCTCAGGGAAGCAAAGATCAGCAAAGATGCGAGACCCACAAGCGTTGCACAGCGAGCTCTATAATCAAGCCTAGGTCAGCCTCCATCACTGTCCCTCAAGTCCTATTTATAACCTCCAAACATCACGTGTCCTCCCCGTGAGGGTCTTGCCTCAGCTGACATCCGTCTGTCAACCAGCCCATGTCCACAAGCAACAAGAAACAGCAGCACAGCACCAGGAGGTTTTTGGTGTGTCTCTCTCTGTGGACTCCTGACAAATGCAGCTCAATGTAAGGCAGACCAATACATGCATGCTGTTAGCAAAGGATCCTTCGTCACGTGTCCTTTCATGTGCTTGCTTTAGCAGAACATCCTTTCTCCTGTGTCTGCTTCAGCAAAACGTTCCTTCACCAGTCTGCTTTAGCCTTTCATGCTTTAACGAAATGCTCCTTCATGTGTTTGCCCCAGCAAAACACCATCCAACCAACTTTCCAAAGAACCCTTAAGGTTCCAAGTCAGAAGGGCTTCTTTGCCTCATGGGTCAAGGGTGCAGTCCATCTGGATGTAGAAGCTGCGGAAGCCAGAATGGAGCCGGCTACAGCAGTCAGACTACAAGACCTCTGGTCAGGAAAAGCAAGATGAACGCTGGTGCTCAGCTCTCCTGACTCTGTCTAACATCCCAGCCCATGGATACATGTTCCCCACATTTAAGATGGGTCTTCCCATCTTAGTCAGACCACTCTAGAAATACCCTCGTCAATACACCTGGAGGTGTGTTAACCCCCAGGCAATACTAAATTCCATCAAGTTGACAAAAATTAACTATCATACATTCTTGGGGTGTTTTATTTTGGTTTTGATTCGAGACAGGGTTTATGGTAGCCCAGGCCGGCCTCCAACTCACTGTCTTAATTAAGCTTCTGATGCTATGATTAAAAACGCCATGGGCAAAAGCAACTCAAGGATTAATTCAGCTTCTGTTTCCACATCACAGCCTATCAGGAATGGAGTTAAGGCAGGAACTCAAGGCAGGGACTTAAGCAGGAGTTAGAGAAGAACACTGCTTACTAGATTTCTCCTCATGTACTGGCTGGTTTTGTGTGTCAACTTGACACAGGCTGGAGTTATCACAGAGAAAGGAGCTTCAGTTGGGGAAATGCCTCCGCAAGATCCAGCTGTAAGGCATTTTCTCAATTAGTGATCAAGAGCAGAGGGCCCATTGTGGGTGGTGCTATCCCTGGGCTGGTAGTCTTGGGTTCTATAAGAGAGCAGGCTGAGCAAGCCAGGGGAAGCAAGCCAGTAAAGAACATCCCTCCATGGCTTCTGCATCAGCTCCTGCTTCCTGACCTGCTTGAGTTCCAGTCCTGACTTCCTTTAGTGATGAACAGCAATGTGGATGTGGAATTAAATAAACCCTGTCCTCCCCAACTTGCTTCTTGCTCATGATGTTTTGTGCAGGAATAGAAACCCCAACTAAGACACCTTGTTACCTGCACAGTGGTCTTATTTATACACCCAGGACCACCTGCCTAGGGATGACACCACCTACAGTGGGCCGGGCCCTCCCAGATGAATCATTAAGCAAGAAAATGCCTTACAGATTTCCCTACAGGCCTCTGTTGTGGAGGCACTTTCTCAGTTGGGGTTCCCCTTTTCAGAAAACTGGAGCTTCTATTAAACTGACAAGAATCTGACTAGAACACTCAGTATCCAGTCTAGGACAACTTTGAACTTCTGACCATTCTACCTCCTCCTCTCAAGTGCTGGGGTTACAAGCACGTGTTCCCACACCCAGTTTGTACAGTGGTTGGGACTGAACTTAAAACTTCATGCATGCTAACTGAGCTACATCCCCAGCCCCCATGACAGATGGTTTGGTGCCTGTGATGAAGATTATGTATTACAGAAGGTCTGTCCACCTTGTGGCAGTCAGGGAGGGGTCACTGAAGCCAAGTGCTGAACACAAAGCATCTTGGAGCTGCAGCTTCCGATCCCACACACCCATGTCAGGATTCTAGTCTCATAAGAACTGCTAGAAACCCCAGTGGTGGCGATGACATCATCAGATTTGGGTGCTAATAGGAGAGTCCTGGATGCTGTGGGAACAGACTGTGGGGGGCCTGGGGGAAAAAAATCAGGGACCTAGGAGCCTATTTTAGTAATCCAAGAGGCACACGGTGGGGGCCGAGTTCAGTGATGGCGATGGAGGTGGTGAGAAGGGGTTGAAGCTAGATTCCTTCTGAAAACAGATCTGACAGGGGTTCCCAGCAGATTGGCTGTGGGTGCAGGTGGGGAAGAGGCCAGAGATGACTCAGAGCCTGGGCCCCAGCCTGGGCTGCTGATAGCACTTGCTAAGATGGAAGGCTGGGGTACAGGGCAGGGGTGGGGTTTAGACTTTGGGGCTGGAGGTGTGTGTAGATCCTGTGCCAGCATGTCTGAGTTTTGAGGAAGCCTCCAGAGGTGGGGACAGGAATATAGCAGATCAGGAATAGGTTGGATTTAAGTTGGAAGAGAAAAGAGAAGCGGACCCAGGCAGCCCTGGGCGAGACATCAAGGGAGGAGCAAGACCTGCACCTCAAAGGCCACAGCAGTGGGGCAAGGCTAAGAGGCTGGGTTATGCCTTTCCATCATGCCTCAGTGAAGGGCTGGGTAGTACTAGACTGAAGCAGAGGCCATGGAAGGATCCCACGCCCTGGCTTGCTTTTCTCTTACGCATCTTCAGCCATCTTTTCTTACACAGCCCAGGACCACCTGCCCCAGGCGGCACTGTCCACAGTGAGCTGGACCTTCCTATATCAATTATCAATTAAGACAAAGTCCATAGGTCAATGTGATGGACGCAATTCCTCAACTGAGATTCTCTCTTCCTCAGTGTATCAAACTGACAGCCAAGCTATATCATAGGTACCTACTGCCAAGCCTAAGGACCTGAGCTCAACTCCCAAGAACCCACATGATGGAAGGAAAGGACTGATGCTTGCAAGTTGCCCTCTGATCTCCACCTGTGTGTACCATGGCACACACACACACACACACACACACACACACATACACACACACACACACACACACACACACACACGTGTACATGTAAAGTAAATCAATACAGTGTAATAACGAATGGTGAAGAATGAGTCCCTAAGTAAGGATTTGATTTGTGGAACTCACCAGAAAATCAGAGCCATGAGCCTTACCTGGAAGGGCAGCCATTACAAGGAGCATGTGATATCTCATAGCCCACCTCTCTGCTCGAGACTGGTTTTGGGGGTCAGTGTGACTCTGGACATGCTCAGCTTTGGAAACCAAGGGCTACGGTACCCCACACAGCCCTAAAACTGACCAGTAAAACAAGATATTAGAAAACAACGCTGTATTTCAGAATGAACAACAAATGTGATATGAGCTACACTATAAAGCATTGCTCGCTGAGCTGAATTCATTTTTAAGCCAGCAGTTTGTTGTTCCATTTGCTAAAGCTGGACGCCCTAACCCCAACCCTTCAACAACTTTCTTCCCCACCAAGAACTGATGTCTGGGACTGTCCTATGAAGTCCTCTTTGTCTGCTGGGAGGAAATTCCTCAGAATATCCATGTGGTGAGCCCCAAGTGGTCCCGGCATCACAAGCTCTAGGGAGCCGCAGCCTCTGGCATAAAAGCAAGACAAGGCTTGCAACACCTCATCAGCTCCGTAGATGAGGGGTGGTCTCCCTGGAGATAAAAGTCAGGTTATCTTGGGGCTGGAGAGGTTGTTCCCATGGTTACGAGTACTCACTAGATCAGAAGATCCAGGCTTGGTTCCCAGCACCCACAGAGCAGCTCATGAACATCTGTGACCTCACACCTGTACCAGACATGCACATGGTATCACATGACACAGACATACGTAGAGTCAAAACACCCGCACACATAAAGTAAAATGAAATGCATTGCCTTGAAAAATCGAGTCACTTCATCACCTGGTCCTTTCTCTGTCAGCCTTCGCAGTTGCTCTCTGGCCTTCTGTATATGCAAAACAGTCTCCCCCGTTCTGCTATGTCTCCTCACATGAAGAATCAATAACAATTTTAGGGCTGGTGAGATGGCTCAGTGGGTAAGAGCACCCGACTGCTCTTCCGAAGGTCCAGAGTTCAAATCCCAGCAACCACATGGTGGCTAACAACCATCCGTAACAAGATCTGACTCCCTCTTCTGGAGTGTCTGAAGACAGCTACAGTGTACTTACATATAATAAATAAATAAAATCTTTAAAAAAAAAAACAATTTTAGAGATAAAATACTGTTGTCGTGAGGGAAAAATGGCGTTATTTTAGAGTTCATCAGGCAAGTTAATCCAGCTTTCCAGCCAGGACCTGATGCTTCAGGGAGCCACTGTCTGGCCACTCTGCTCCATGCAGTCTCAGACTAGAAGTACTTAGACGTTGGGGTACAGGGAGGAAAGGGATGGGGAGATGGCTCAGTCAGCAAAGTGTTTGCTGGACAAACATAAAGACCTGAGTTTGAGCCCCCCGAACCCACAGGAGACGTTTGAGTGCAATGCCATCAAGGTGACCAGGTTGGTAAAGGCATGTGCCACTGGTCCTAACCAACCAGGGCTCAATTCCTGAGGCCCACATAGTTGAAGGAGAGAGCCAGCCAAATTATCCTTGACCTCCACATGCTTCCTATGGCATGTTCACATGCCCATACATGCATGAAAACACACACAGAGAGACACACACACACAGACATGAAATATATGTCTGTTTTTAAAAAGGCTGAGCATACTGGCACATACACCCACATCACTAAGGAGGCAGAGACAGGAGGAACCCCAGGGCTTGCTCTTGTTTGGCCAATCTAGCCAAACTGGTGAAGTCCAGGCTCAGTGGGAGATCCTGTCTCAAAAAATAGAATAGGAAGCGATCAAAGATATTGATAGTGACCTGATTTTCACATACATATATATGTATGCATAAACAAACAAAAAGAAATTGGGTAGAGGTGGCTCCCCCAAGAGCAGAGCCCTGAAATAAATGGCATCCCAGAGAATTCTGGACATTGTCATGCACTCTGCGAGGAGGTGCTTTTAGTCAGCACCACCAACCAGGAACTTTAGATCTATAACCCATATAAAGAGAAACTGGGGATTGTCACTGGATGCACGCGTCTGCTCTGCACAGGTCTTGAGAGCCAGTGGGTCAAGGTTAGGTGACCTCTTACAGGGCTGATATTCTAGGCAGGTAGAGGCAGGTAATGAAGCAAGAGTTAGCAGAGCATTTCACTCCTAAACTGCCTGGGACTCCAGGCTCCTACCCACCTCAGGGCAACTTAGAGAGCGAATAATTCATCTATGGGGTGGGGTGATAGTAGCACCTCAATACATCCGATTATTGAGAAATACACACTTTCCTTTGTTTCAATGTCAGAGGCTCATGCTCCCTGGAGTGTCTTGATGCCAGAGCCATTGATGAACCAGCCTGTCTCCATCTTGGGCTTAAAAACCACCTTATAGTAAAGGCAAACTAGGTTATTCCTGTTTCTGATTAAATCTCTGGCAAGGATTGGACTATCCCCCACCTGTAACCTTAACTACAAATGACTCCGCACAGACTGTTCCAGAAAATGGCAACTATGTTCTTGTTTAAAGGGTTATTATGACCACCCCAAAACCATGTCTTTGTTTCAGGAGGTTGTTAGGACCAGCTTGTTATATTTTGTTCTGCTTCTGTAACTCCGCCTATTTGCCTGCCCCATTTGGAACTCCCCATTTGGAAACTCCCTATCTGAGCTATAAAAGCCCTTATTGTGGTGATTTGAATATGCTTGAACCATGGGAAGTGGCACTATTAGGAAGTGTGACCTTGTTGGAATAGGTGTGGCTTTGTTGGAGTAAGTGTGTCACTGGTGGATGGGCTTTGAGGCCTCCTAGTACTCACACTCCACCCAGTGCAGAAGTGAGCTTCCTCCTGCTGCCTTCAGATCAAGATGTAGAGCTCTCAGCAAACCCAGCACCGTGTCTATCTGTAGGCTGCCATGCTTCCTGCATGATGATAATGGACTGGACCTCCGAAACTGTAAGCCAGCCCCAATTAAATTGTTCTTTATAAGAGTTGCCTTGGTCATGGCATCTGTTCACAGCAGTAAACCCAAACCAAGACACTCATCTTTCCCATGTTCAAGGCTGACCTTTTAACCCTGCCATAGAGGGAGGCAGCACGTGTACTAGAATTAAAAAAGCTTGCTTTAATTAATTTGGGCCATGATGGTTTGGGTCGGTGGTCTTTCTCCTTGCAATTCACCAAAGAATGATACCCCAGACTCAAATAGTATGTAAATACATTGTATGTCGTATTCTGCAGAAATCCAGTATGCTGGGCTCTTCCATTCCCAAGACAGAGAGACAACCAAGTGGGCTTGCAGGCCCCATTTAAAGCACATTAGGGAATTCCAGGGTAGGTGGCCTTATCTTGTTCTGTCTCTTAAGGACTTTCTGGAACTATTACCGGGGTGCGAGGGTTGGAAACTGTTCCTGACCCACTGTCCTTGCTTCAGGCCAGGTCCGTGCTTCAGGCAGCTTCTGACTGGCTGCCTGAAGCTTGGGTTTTTAGGTCTAATCTCCTGAACAGCTGATTTGAAGCCTGTCATGGAGTCGGCCTATCTCATCAAACCGTGACAGTTTATAGAAGAGAGAGTTTATTCAGGCTTATAGTTCCAGAGCGTGAGTCCATAATGGCAGAGCAAAGGCATGGTGACTGGGCAGGAAGCTGAGGGCTCACATCTTGAAGTCCAAGCAGGACACAGAAAGATCAAATTAAGAATAGCATGTGGCTGGGCCTTGCGTGGTGGCGCACGCCTTTAATCCCAGCACTCGGGAGGCAGAGGCAGGCGGATTTCTGAGTTCGAGGCCAGCCTGGTCTACAAAGTGAGTTCCA
>NC_034612.1:34663056-34667748 GCF_900095145.1 Mus pahari
TTTTTTTTTTTAAGCTATAAACCCACCCCTAGTGACACAGTGCCTTCCAGATGTCACCACCAACTGGGGACAAAATACTGACACATCTAAGCCCGTGGGAGACTTTCTCATTCAGAGCACCACACCCAACATGATGGAAGATAACCTGGAACTGTAGGCTAAAGAAAGAAAAGTAAAGAAAAAACAAAACAAACAAACAAACAAAAAACCCTTTCTCCCAGACCCTGCTTTTAGTCAGGGCATTTTATTTTATCCCAGCAATAGAAATGACACCAGTACGCTGCCTACGATTTCTGGGTAGCCTGGGGCATCACAATCTGAAGGATATCTCAAAGGGAGGGAGTCTCACACGGTCCCTTTCTGATCTGACCCTGTATCTGTTACTTTTGCATCTCCGTGGCCACAATACCCAGGAGAAATTTACAGAGCGGAAAGACTGATTTCAGCCCATCGTTTCAGACAGTTTTGGTCCACCGGGATGGGGGAAGGGCTCTCAGCTGATAGCTACAAGAGTGTGCAGCAGGAGCTGGTTCACACCACGGTGACCAGGAAGCAGAAAGAGAACTAACAACCAGGTTCTGGTATAACCTTCAAGGTCCCACCCCTAGTCACTCATTTTCTCCAGCCAGGTCCCACCTCCTGAAGGGCCCGAATCCTTCCAGAAGAGTGCCAACTGCGAGGGAACAAATATTCAAAATGCCAGCTTTCAAAGTCAAATCCTAACAGATTCAGATTCAAACCCTCACAGGTCCTGAAGCCCCTCCTGAGGGAAGGGGTTGTGATGATAGCTAATATTGATTGTCAGGTTAATAGGATCATGCAGGAGACAAGCCTCTAGGCCTGCCATTGAGGGACTCCCTAGATTAAGTCAATCAAGGTTAACCTCCCTCCCCGTCCCTCTCCTCCTCCCCCTCTCAGCTTCCGGAAGGTGGATGCACCCCACCAGCCACCACCCACTCCTGCCGCCATGCCATGCCTTCCCAGTGAGCCCGAACAAACCCTTCATTCCCTAAGTTACTTTTTTCTGGTGGTTTTCTGTTTGGTGGTTTATCACAACATCAGAGAAATGCAAAGGTAGAGGAACTCACACCCCAGAGGGCCTCTTGAGGCCTCACACCAAAGAAGCTCTGATCATCTGCAGACCCAAGAAAAGATGGAACCCCGAGGGGCAAGCCACCAGGAAATTTAAGAGCCCCATGACCTCTGCACCCTCCCTGATCTACTTCCAGATGAATTGGCATCAACCCCTTTCCTGCTCCGGGCACACGCTCGCTGTAGATGACTTGGCAAAGAATGATCTGGGTCACCCCCTGGTCAGATGCCGGGAAAGGGTTAACCGGAGCAGTGCACGGAATCAGAGTCAGAGAGAGACACATTTTCAAAGACTTGATAAATAAATTAGCGCTCATGTTTAATTCAAAGCCACCCTGCTGCCTTCAGAGAACACCAAGGAGAGGCGATCTTTCAATTAAAACAGCTCCAAGGGGCTTCTGCCCCCTCCCCTGGGGTTTTCCAGCCTCTCCCCACGCCCACTCCCACCCCCTCCCACACCCCTGACCTGCTTCAACCTCTTGTATTATTGGAAGACCGGCTGCTTGTGTGAGATAGTTTCCAGGCTCAGTCCCTGAGCGACCCTCTTCCTCAGTCTCACCATGCACAGGTAGATCTTCTAGGAGCCTGGGGGAATGGCTCAGCAGTTAAGAGCACATGCTGGTTTTCTGAGAGGACCCAGGCTTGGTTCCCAGCACCCATATCCGGCACTGATGCATGCATGTACACACACACACACACACACACAGACACAGACACAAACACCAGTTGTTTTTCCTTTTTCCATTTTTAGTATTTGCCATTGGTAACGGTTCCACATTTTATTTCTTGAGTATATCTCTCCCTACAGTAGAAAGGTCTCACAAGTGTGTGACTAGAACCCAGACTCCTCTGGTCCTTGCTGTGTCTCAAGTTCCCATAACAAAGCATGTGTACAATAAATACTTGTGGGGCTGGGGAATAGCCTGAGCTCAATCTGAGAACTCAAATAAAATGAATAAGCTTTTTTAAAAAAATAATTAAAAAATGGGCATAGTGGTCATGAGGGAGGGGACACAGACAAGGACACACACACACACACAAACGCGCACACACACACATACAACACAGGGCTGAGCAGACAGGAGGATCCCTGGGGTCACTGGTCAGCAAATCTAATTATTTGGTAAGCTGTGGGCCAGTGGTAGACCTTGTCACAAAGGTAGATGGCATCTGAGGAATAACAGCTGAGATTGTCCTCTGACCTCCCATGTATACACGCACACAAGTGCACACACATGAACATGCATACATCCACACATGTACACACACAAATATTGGTGGGCTGAGGTTGTAAGACAATGTATTAGTCAGCTTGTTTTTGCTATAACAAAATACCCAAGGCTGGATATTTTGTAAAAAAAAAAAAAAAAAAAAAAAAAAAAGCAGTTCACCTTGTTCAAAGTTCTGGAGGTTTGACAGTATGGCTGCATTTCTGCCCTGCTGTATTGATATCTGTCTCTTGTGACATCAATATGGTGGGTAGCTTAATGTAAAGAATGCATAGGAGACATCATATCTCGAAACAGGAAGCGAAGGACATTTGGAGACCAGGGTCAGTATTTTTATGAGAACACATTCTTTTTTTGTTTTGTTTTGTTTTTTTGAGACAAGGTTTCTCTGTGTAGCCGTGGCTGTCCTGGCACTCACTCTGTAGACCAGGCTGGCCGCCTGCCTCTGCCTCCCAAGTGCTGGGATTAAAGGCATGTGCCACCACTGCCTGGCATGAGAACACATTCTTTTTTTTTTTTAAGATTTATTTATTTATTTATTATGTGTGAGTACACTGTAGCTGTCTTCAGACACTCCAGAAGAGGGTGTCAGATCTCATTACGGATGGTTGTGAGCCACCATGTGGTTGCTGGGATTTGAACTCAGGACCTTCGGAAGAGCAGTCGGGTGCTCTTACCCACTGAGCCATCTCACCAGCCCCGAGAACACATTCTTAAGAGACTAGCCGGAGTCCTATGATAGCCACGTGAACCCTTGTAGAGGTCGGTGCTGTCAGCAGCAGCAGGATGTGGTCCAGAGAAACACCCCAGAGCTGGGTCATAGGTGAAGGCTGCACAGAGTGAGCCAGGATAAAGCAGAGTGGAGGAGAGATTTTAGGATAGAATTTATCGTGGGGTTAGTGGGAAGAAGGACACTCAGAGAAAGAATACGACACCATGTACACATGCCCACACCTACACACAATAAACAAATGGAAAACCTGTGATGACCAGGATGTGGGGAGATAGCCAGTCAGCAAAGTGTCTGTCTTGCAAGCTTGAGGATCTGAGCTTAATCCTTGAGACACACATAAAAAGCCAGGCATGGATGGCATGAACTTCCATCCCAGTTCCGGGAAAGCAGAGACACATGGATTTCACTAGCTCACCAATCTAACCAGGCAAGGTCCCAACCAGTGAGAAATCCTGAAAAGTAGGTGGCTTTATAGGAATAGCACCAGCAGTTGGCCTCTAGTCTATGGCCTCTGGCATGTGCACACACATGCGCATGCCTGCTCCTTCACATACATGAACATCAAAAGTTTAATCAAGGGCAGATGGTTCAGTGGTTATGAGTATTTGCTGCTCTTCCAGAGGACCCAAGTTCAGTTCCCAGCATACACTTTGGGTGGCTCACAACCACCTGCAACTCCAGCTCCAGGGATATCTGATACCCTCTTTCTGGCCTCCATGTGGCATACAGACTCACATAGACACATACACATAAATAAAAATGATTTTTAAAGGTCAATTAAGAGACCGGGAAGATGGCCTCATGGCTAAGTGTGCTGGATCTGCAAGCCAGGTCATAAGAACCTACATTCAAATCCTCCGCAGCCATGTAAGAAAGCCAGGCATGGCTTCCAGTGCTTGCAACCCCAGCCTTAGTGGGACAAAGACAGGAGCATCTCAGTTCACTAGGACAGGCAGCCTAGTCAAAATGGGGAACCTCCGGTTCAGTGAGAGACCCTTGGTGAACTTCCAGTTCAGTGAGAGACCCTGTCTCAAAGCAGCAAGATGGAGAGCAATAGAAGAAGACACCCCAACATCTTCCTCAGGTCTCTCCACACCCATATGAGTATAAACACCTACATAATTATATGCATATAACAACACGCACATAATTAGTTTTAAAAAAGAATTTCTGAGAATCAGAATCCCAGAAGAATGTCACATTAGCCAGCGTCTACAACAGCCCAGCATCGTGCTAAGCACTGGGTATGGATAGACTCTCTTGTGTCGTCCTCACTAGTGTTACGTTTACCAGTGCGCCAACCAAAGCACCTTGGGATAAAGTCAGTGCCCGGGTGGCACCATCTGCCCTGGGTGTAAGTGGGACAACACCTGAACGTGGGTATGGCATTTCTGGAGTAGCTAGCCTGAGCTACTTTCATTGTTATTTTTCAGATAGGCTTTCACCACATAGCCAAGGCTACCCTTGAACCTGCAATCCTCCTGCCTCGACTCACCCCGTGGTCTGAATACAAGCAAGCACCATCATACTCAAACCAGGCCACTCTTTCTGAAGGAAGGTGGTGCTGCGCATGAGGAGCTACCATGTACTCCAGGTGGCAAAACTCAGACACAGTGGTTTAAAAAGGAAGGGAGGGGG
>NC_034612.1:34667817-34669016 GCF_900095145.1 Mus pahari
GGGGGAGGGGGAGGGGAGGGGGAGCAAGCTAGGTTAGCACTCCTTATGGGCTGAGATCAAAATAATTTCTGAATCAATATTTTAGTTTGAAACCTGCTCCTTTGTATTTGCCAAAAAACAGATCCTAATTCCCAGGGGGAGAGCTCCTCAACGAGTGGGTCCCAGTGCCAACATTTAGCAGACTTGATGTGACTTAATCCCCTGAGCAATATCATGACGTTTTTAATCCTGATTTTCCCTCTTTCGGAAGGGAGGCTCCTTAAAGTTGAGCAATCCAGTCCTCTTGCCAGTGAGCCCTGGTGTCAGGAATACACCCCCAGCCTTAGACACATGCTCTTTCTGCTGTCATCCGCCAACTACGACATTAGTCATCATTCCTGTGGGCTGATCCTGACTGTCAGCCTGACAGAACTTAGAATCACCTAGGAGACACACCTCTGTGCTGACTGTGGGAGAGTTTTCAGGTCTAACTGAAGAGAGAACACCTACCTGAAGGTAAGTCGCCCCAGGTCCCATGGGCTGGGATCCTGGACTGAGTAAAAAGGAGACAGTGAGCTGAGCACCACGTGCATCTCTCTCTGCTTCCTGACTCTGGAAGCCACGGCCGCAGGCTCCTGCTGCCCTGCCCTGCCCTCCCCACCATGGTGGACTGCGCACCCCCAGACCACGAGCCAGACGGAACCTGTCCTTCCTTAAGTTGCTCTTGAATTTGTGTGTGTGTGTGTTTTTAAATATTTATTTTCATTATTTGTCTCTGTCTTTGTCTCCCTGTGTGTGGTGGTTTGAATGCGTTTGGCCCATAGGAAGTGGCACTATTAGGAGGTGTGGCCTTGTTGGAGGAAGTGTGTCACTGGAAGTGAGCTTTGAAGGCTCCTAGAGCTCAGACTCAGCCCAGGGAGGAAGAGTCAGTCTCCTCCTGCCTGCCTTTGGATCAAGATGTAGAACTCCTCAGCTCCATGTCTGCCTGCACCCTGGCCATGTTTCCTACCATGATGAAAATGGACTGACCCTCTGAAGCTGTAAGCCAGCTTCAGTTATATGTTGTTCTTTTAACAGTTGCCTTGGTCATTGTTGTCTCTTCACAGCAATGGATACCCTAACTAAGGCAGTGTGTGTGTGTGTGTGTGTGTGTGTGTGTGTGTGTGTGTGTGTGTGTGAGAGAGAGAGAGAGAGAGAGAGAGAGAGAGAGAGAGAGAGAG
>NC_034612.1:34669027-34671341 GCF_900095145.1 Mus pahari
TGTGTGTGTGTGTGTGTGTGTGTGTGTGTGTGTGTGTGTGTGTGAGAGAGAGAGAGAGAGAGAGAGAGAGAGAGAGAGAGAGAGAGAGAATGAAAGAGAGGGGGGTGTACAGGTGCCTGAAGAAGCCAAAAGGGGGGAATCAGATCTCCTGGAGCCAGGGCTGCCTGTGGTTGTGATCCACCTGACATAGGTATCAGGAACAGAACTCAGGTCCCCTGGAAGAGCAGCAAGCACACTTAACAACCAAACCATTTCCCACTTAAGTTGCCTTGGTCAGATTTTTGCCACAATAAGAAATATAAGCAATATAACCACATCATCATCATCAACATAACAATTATGTCTTTATCACCATTTTAAAGGTGAATACTGTGGAATCAGCAGGATGGCTCAGGGGGTAAAGATGCTTGCCACCAAGCCTGACAACCTAAGTTTGATCCCTGGAACAACACACATGGTGGAAGAGAGAGAACTTCGTCCCACAAGTTGTCCTCTGACTTACACACACACATGTGCTCTCGTGTGTCACCATGGCACAGTCACATAGATGCACATATACAAATAAATAAATAGATGCAATGAAGTATTTTTAATGACGAGCACTGCCATTTGCTAAGGGTATTTTTAATATCACTGCTGTTTTCTGGCATCCGTGGAGTTTAATTGGGGTTGTCTGTGTGAATCTGGGTGGGGTTCTTCAGAGGCATACACGATGTACCAGTAGCTACACCACTGAAGAAACTAACACCCCTTCTGTTCCACCTCAGTTTCTCTGTTGCTGTGATAAACACTGACCAACGGCAACTAGGGAGGAGAGAGTTTAATTGACTCAACTCAGTGGCTCTTGGAAGTTAGTTTCAGTGCTTGCCTAAGGAAAACCAGCCAACAACAATTGCTATATTAAACAAGTTACTTACCTCACAAAATAATCATTCTGGAGTGAGTAGCTCACCATGTCATTTTAAAATCCAGATCGCTTCTGCTTCTTGCTCTGCCATCTTTGGCATTATGGCGTTAAGTTCCTGCCCATAACATGGCTGCTATGATTCTGGTATCAGGCCAATGTTCCAGGCAGACTACACAGAGAAATATAAACCGCAGAATCTGCCCTCAAGTCTCCTCTCAGTCTTTTGTGCTTATATCTGAGGGTCAAAACAGGTCACATGACCACACCCATCTACAAAAGACGTCAATACGTGAGTTAGTTTTCCACACTCCTTGGGAAGGGAACACAAAGGCTTGGGAGACAACTCACCCGGGAAGGTGCTTCTCATGCAAGCGAGCGTGAGGATCTGAATTTAAGTCCCCGGCACCCACAGAAGAAGCTGGGCATGGTTCCATTTACCTTCCCCATCCCAGTTCTAGGGAGGCGGAGGCATCTGGATCACTGCCCTGTGCTGGCCGGCCAACCTGCGTGAGCTCACCAGGAGACCCCGTCTCAAAAAATAAAGTCGAAAACAATTACAGAAAATATCTGATGTTGACCCGTGGTACACACATGCACACACACACACACACACACACACACACACACACACAGAGTCACACACCAGGCAAGTGGATCTGGGAATGGCTCCATACAGCTAATTCTCTCATCTCCCAGAGATAGGCAGATTTGACAGCATCGATTCAAAAGTGACCTTGCACGAGATATTTATTTGAATTTCAGTTTATTCGTCTGAAAAATGAGAACAATAAGGGTATTCATCCTCCCCAGGTTGCGGCGCCTGGCATACAGGGCGTATTTAATAAACGGTAAATAGCGTTATTATTATTATAATGGGGAAACAATATTTACATAAAAAGGCAGGCAGCCATTAATGCGTTTCTGGAAAATTACTGAATGATCCCAAATCACATAGAAATATATTTCCCCCACCTAAAATAAATAAATAAATAAACCCCGTAGAGGTAGCTTAGGCTGTAAGTCGAAGAGGCTGAGGAGCAGAGCAGAATGTGACAATGTGTTTTTCTTCTGAGCTCCTCAGGGGAGCACCATAGAGTATAAAGGGTACAGGGGGCAGCGTTGAGCCCTGAGCCCCAGACGCCACAGTCAGGAGCCCATCTGTCCCAGGCTTTACAGAACCCCATCTCTCAGACCCATCCTGGTGTCTCTTCTCCCTGTGGGACTGGGACCCTGGTGCCATCCACATTCACTTGCTGGGACAATGACAGCTTTGCTATTGTTGAGACAGAGTCCTGTCATGTAGCCTAGGCGGCCTCAGCTGCTTGAGTGCTGGGTTGACAGACCTGCGTTACTGCATCATGTGTGTGTGTGTGTGTGTGTGTGTGTGTGTGTGTGTGTGTGTGTGTG
>NC_034612.1:34672504-34692831 GCF_900095145.1 Mus pahari
AGAGAGACATTGCACTTTTTACTTTTGGTGTGTGTGATGGTGTGTGTGCATGTGTGTGTGTGTATGTGTGTGTGTGTGAGAGAGAGAGACATTGCACTTTTTACTTTGGGCGTGTGTGATGGTGTGTGTGCACGTGTGTGTGTGTGATGGTGTGTGTGTGCATGTGTGTGTGTGCACGTGTGTGCTTGGTTTTGTGGGTGTACTCAGCTACACTGGTACCACCGCTTACAGGAAAGCTGTCAGAGGGAGATTTTGGGTGAAGTTCTCACCCAAAGTTTTCCACCTTTTTTTGAGACAGGGTCTTTTCACTGGGGTATTAGCAAGCATTTTTTCTGATGGAACATCTCTCCAGCTCCCTCACCCCTATTAAAGACAGCGTCTCTCACTAAACTGGAAGCTCAGGAAGTAAGCTAAACTGCCTGGGTAACAAGTTCTGGGGATCTTTCTGTCACCGCCTACCCGGCCCTGGAATTAAAGTGAGTACCACCACAGTGAGCTTTTTTGTGTGGAATCCAGGGATCAAACCCAGGTCCTTGCGATTGTGCTGCAAGCACTTTACCAACTAAACTATCTCCCCAGCCCCAGGCTGCCTGGTTTTTGTCATTGATTTAGCAGAAGGAATGTGAAAATAAAACTGGAGCCTGTTGAGAACTGATGCCTCTGTGTCCCAGTCTGCCGTTACGACCGAGCCTCCACTCCTGCCTCTCCTACCACGATGGACTGTGTGCTCTGAAACCATGGACCAAAATAAACCTCTACCCTCTTGAGTTGCTTCTGTCAATTATCTGAGCATGCCTATGAGACAAATTGATAATATACTGTGATGGGTAACGGTGGTTGTCAACTTGACATGGTCTAGAATCACCTAGGAGACACACCTCTGGGCTTGTCTGTGAGGGAGTTTCTAGATTAGGTTAATTGAGGTGTAAATGTGGGTGACACCATCCCATGATCTGGGGTCCTGAACTCAAAAAAAAAAAAAAAAAAAAAAAAAAGCCAGGCAGTGGTGGCGCACGCCTTTAATCCCAGCATTTGGGAGGCAGAAGGCAGAGGCAGGCAGATTTTTTAGTTCGATGCCAGCCTGGTCTATAAAGTGAGTTCCAGGACAGCCAGAGCTATACAGAGAAACCCTGTCTCAAAAAACCATAAAGAGAGAGAGACAGAGACAGAAAGAGACAGAGACAGAGACAGACAGAGAGAGACAGAGAGACAGAAAGAGACAGAGAGAGAGACAGAGAGAGACAGAGAGACAGGGAGAGACAGAGAGACAGACAGAGAGAGAGATAGACAGAGAGAGAAAGAGACAGAGACAGAGACAGAGAGACAGAGAGAGAGATAGACAGAGAGACAGAGACAGACACAGACACACAGAGTCAGACAGACAGACAGACAGACAGACAGACACAGAGTGAGAGATAGAGAGACAGAGAGACAGAGAGAGATAGACAGAGAGAGAAAGAGAGAGAGAGAGAGAGAGAGAGAGAGAGAGAGAGAGAGAGAGAGAGAGAGAAAGTGAGCTGAGTACCAGCATGCATCACTCTGCCTCCTGTCTGCAGGTGTCATGTGACCTGCCTCACATTCTGGCTGCTGTGCCTTCCCTTCCATCGTGGACCTGGAGCCCAAACCAACTCCTCCTCTACTAAGTTGATTTCGTCAGGCATTTTTGCCATGGTGTGATGGTTTGTATATGTTCGGCCCAGGGAGTGGCACTATTAGAAGGCATGGCCTTGTTGGAGTGGGTGTGGCCTTGTTGGAGTGGGTGTGGCCTTGTTGGAGTAGGTATGTCGATGTGAGTGTGGGCTTTAATACCCTCATCCTAGCTGCCTGGAAGCCAGTGTTCTGCCAGCAGCCTTCAGGTGAAGATGTAGAATTCTCAGCTCCTCCTGCACCATGCCTGCCTAGACACTGCCATGCTCCTGCCTTGATGATAACAGACTGAACCTCTGAGCTTGTAAGCCAGGCTCAATTAAGTGTTGTCCTCTTAAGAGTTGCCTTGGTCATGGTGTCTGTTCACAGCAGTAAAACCCTAAGACACGTGGCTTCAAGAAGTGATGAACATATCATGTGTTGACTTCCACCCCTCGGATCCACCACCCATCTCAAGTTCTTAGCCCAGCGTTGGTTTTCTGGAAGTCCCAGCCAGCGAGATATAGGAAGTAGCTCTGGATTCCGAGCTTGTCTGCTGTCTGTGGAAGCTCGGGACCTTCAAGGCCTGGCTGTGGCTTGTGCACGGGAGATAGGGGTTCTCTGACTTTTCCTGGGGAGGTGAAAACAAACCTTTACTCATCCCAGATATGAAAACGATGGCAGGTCAAAATCGCAATGCCACCGAAGTCCAATTTGGTGACCCAGTGAATTTATTGGGTGACATAGAAATATGGGTGTGGTGGTTTGAATAAGAATGCACTCCCCCACTCCAGTCCTGCAGATTCAAAGCTGCAGAGTCTCCATCACACAGGGCAACAGTAGGATATCCCAGAGTGATCTTGGTGAGGGTTTAGCACTGATAGTGTAGCAGAAGCCAGAGGTCTCAAAACAGCGCAGTGACTCGGTGCAGTAAACATCGGCAAGTCAAGATGTGTGGACAAAAGGGCGTACTGTGGGACAGACTACAGCTTGCACAAGAGCATGCTGTTCGTTTGTGGCATTTTTTGTTTTTATTCTTCTACCTGATTTCCTTTCCTTTGGCGGGGAAGGTTGCAGGAGTGGAGGGGGGATATGAAGGGACGGGGAGACGAGTGGGATTGGGGTGCTTGACGTGAAAGTCACAAAGAATCTCCCGCCTCCTAGGCTCATGTATTTGAAGGCTTAGTCATCAGGGAGTGGTACTACTTGCTTAGGTTGGCCTTGTTGGGGTAGGGTGGGTGTGGCCTTGCTAAAGTGGGGGATGCTTTAAGGTTTCAGAAGCCCAAGCCAGGTCTAGTGGCTCGCTCTCTCTCTCTCTCTCTCTCTCTCTCTCTCTCTCTCTCTCTCTCTCTCTTCCTGTTGCCTGCAGATGTAGAACTCTCAGTCACTGCTCCAGCATCATGTCTGCCTCCATTCTTCCCATCATGACACTAATGGACTAAACCTCTGAAACTATAAGCCAGCCCCAGTTAGATGTTTTCTAACTGCTATAAGAGCTGCTATGGTCATGGTTATTAATGGCATGTAGGGTTTATTGCTGGTCAATACCAATGATGTCAAGTCTCCTCTTGTGGCCTCCATAGATCTCAGAACTATGAAAACCAGCCTTGGCATGCTTTTGAGACTCAGCTAAAGCCAAGTGACAGGTCCAAGTCTCTCGTTAAGCAAAGTAGAAACAAAGATTTTACTCGTTGGAGTATGAGATTTTACTCGTTGAATTACTTCTACACTGTCCAGTCCTTTTTCCTTCCCCAAGCCTAAGACATTCTTCCACTTAGATTTTCTCATCTTCTACATTCTTGGATGAGTCTCTTCAGAACCCAATGCAGGGCCTACCGGCTGTTGAATGGAATAAATGATTGAATGTCTGTTTACCAGAGTCACAGTGACAAGATAGATGGGCCTGAGTTATATAAGAAAGATGGCTGAGAAAGCCAGAGGGAGCAAGCCGGTGAGCAGCATTGATCCATGGCCTCTACTTCAGTTTCTTCCTCTCTCAGTAATGGTCTATGGCCTGCTGGTCTGTGTACCAGACACTATCTGAGGAGATCTGCAGGGCTCTGGCCCAGCCAGAATGGCCAAAGACTTGTGCTTTCCAAAGGGGTGGGGAAGTCAATCTCCCCGTGGCATGGCAGGCCAGAAGGGGGAGTCGGATCCAGGCGAGCAGCCAGGTCTCTTCGGCAGTCACTGCTGCTCCGGAGTAGGTGCTGTGTCGGGCACCAAGGTCGGGGTCTGAGATGTTAGGGATGCCTCATCTGCATGTAGAGGGGCTTCAAGCACTGCCCTTATGTGACTGATTATTACAATCCTCTCTACGGGGTGTCATGGTCATGTGTTCCAGGACAAGAACATGGTCGGGAGTAGGTTTGAGGGACCAGGGTCTCTGAATCTACTTGACCTTACCAAGTTTTCTGGCAGGGTCCACTGCCCCTCAAAGGCCTGTAAGCTAAAATAAACTCTCATGTCCTCAAGCTGTTTTTGGTTGTGTTTACCATAGCAACGGAAACCAAATGAGAAGAGTGTCTCAAGGCCCAAGAAAAGAGACAGACAGACCGAAGACTCTCACCTGTCTGAACTGCCTGCAAGCCGAATAGAGAAGAGCTCCAGGATTCCAGCTGTCTCCTATGCTGGGGTGACCTTCAGGGATGCAGTTGCCTCCGAGTCCTCCCTGCTTCTCTAAGTCCCCCTCCACTCATTGTCTTACTCAGTGTTCTATTGCTGTGTAGATGGATTAGTGAAACTTTGTCACAGATGGTTGTAAATTGCCCAACATGGTTGCTGGGAACAGAACTTGGGGTCCTCTGCAAGAGAAGACAGATGTTCTTGACTGTTGAGCCATCTCTCCAGCCCAAGGAGATGTCATTTTTTTGAGTCATCCCTCATCCATACTGAGGTGAGCTTTTTGTGATACAGCTGCCTTTGAATCATCCAGGCTCGTTGTAAGTAAACCTGACAAACCCACTGATCAAGTTGGACCCGAATAGAATCTCTACTTTGGTCTATCATTGATTCTCTATCTGGGGTGAGTAGATATTTGTTCCCATTTCCCCAGGAGAAGTCACAGGACAGGAGGACATTTCACTCTCAAAACAGAAGAGAATGATAGTAGCTAATGAATGTGCGTCCTTGCCAAACAAAAGGATAGGAAGTCAGTTCCCAAGGAGCCCTGAGTGTATTTTATAATTAAGCTGATGCTCCAGTAGGCAGATGTGTGCTCCCTAGATTCTTAGAGAACAAACCATTTCTTTGTCGGGTTAATCCTGAGAGGGGATTTTCCAGACTGAAAACTGATGAGATCTGAGGTAGCCAGGTTTTAAGCGCAAGCGTATAATACCAGCACGGTTATACGTGCACACCCATAAATTGCATGCAGAGCGGAAAGGAGGCTTTCAGAAACAAATGCAGAACAAAATGGAGCTGAGGAGACAGCTCAGTAAGTAAGTGCTGTTGCTCTGCAAGCATGAGGACCTGAGTTCAAATCCCCAGTATCCATGTAAAAACTCAGACATGCTAATATGCATGTGCTACCTGTGTGGGTGGAGCCTTTAAGGGTGGAGGCACTGATTTCAGGAAGTCACTGGCTGGCCAGCCTAGCTAAGAAAGCAACTGTCCAGTGAGTGAGAAATGGTTTCAGAAAGCTATAAAGTGGAGAACAACAGAGAAAAGATCCAAAGTCCTGCTCTGGCCTCTGCACAAATGTACACACTTGCATATTCATATTTATGAACCATATACATACATCATAAACTAATATAATATTTTAATTATTATTTTTTATTTTTAAAAAGTTGTAACCCAAACACATGAAAGCCACAGTAATGAAGATGCCCTGGGTCCACAAACAGGGATCTGGGAATTAGTATGTTACTCTTTGGTTTTATCCCATGTTATTATTCTTTTTAAAACCATCTGTGTGTGTGTGTGTGTGTGTGTGTGTGTGTGTGTGAATGTGCATGTGTGTATGCAAGTGTGCATGTGTATATTGTGTATGTGTAAGTACATGTGTGTATGCGTATGTGTGTTTGCATGTGTGTATGTGTGTGAATGTGTATGCCTATGTGTGTGTGCATGTATGTATTGTGTGTACATATGTGTATATATGTATGTGTGCATGTGTGTATACGTGTGTATAATATGTGTATGAGCATGTGTGTGCATATGTGTATGTGCGTGTGAATGTGTGTATGTCTATGTGTGTGTGCATACATATAAGTGTGTGCATGTGTATATGTGTGTACATGTGTTTGTGCATGTGTGTGCATGTGTAGGTGCATGTGTCATGTGTATGCATGTGTGTATGTTCGTGTGTCATATGTGTATGTGTGTATGTGTGTGTGCAGGTATGTGCATGTGTATGAGCATGTATGTGTACATGTGTGTATGTGCATGTCTGTGTGCATGTGTGTGTGCATGTCTGTGCATGTCTGTGTGTATGCACACATGCTGCAGTGTTCATGTGGCAGTCAGAGGACAACATTTGGTGCATGCCCTCATCTTCACCTTGTCTGAGACAGAGTCTCTAAACTCCATACCAGGCTAGCTGTCCTGAGGGCTCCCCGGATTCTCTTTCTGCACTCCCATCTGCCTATAGGAATGCTGAGATTCAACACACACTATAAGCCCAGCTTGACACAGGTTCTGGAACTCAGACTCGGGTCCTCATTGCTAGTGCTTTAACCACTGAGCCATCTCCCTGACCTCTTGCCCTGTCCTCTTTAAAGTCAGGTAAGGAGCAGCCACCTCTTAACCCTCTTCCCACAATCCACTGCAGATACCAATGAGTCCTCGGAGCTGCTGGAAAGTATTTCCAAACCTTTTTTTTTTTTTTTATGACTTCAAGTCATGTAGTTGGTTAATCACAGAGCTTAAAATGTGAGCCGACAAGATCTCACTTTAGCCTTCCTAAGCTGGCAATTTTGCAGGGTGCCCACGGAATAACATTCATTACATTAATTGTAAACCTTTAACCACCCCATCCTGTCTGCCAACAGACGCTCTGCAGCAGAGAGGAGCTGGCAGGGAGCGGTCCCCACCCACTTGTCAGGTTCTTTATCCGTAAATGAGGGGTTTGGTCCACCGTGTTCTCTTCATAAATCCCCCCAAATCCAAAAGCTTTAAGTTACTCCCAAAGATATGACTTCTATGGCCAGCTCAGATTCAGTTGGAGGGAACATGGGACATGTTTTAGACCCTCTGTGTGTTTTCTCTGGACTTGGGAAAGAGGCTCTTTGTTGCCCATTTGCTACTAAAGCACCAAGAAGTGTGTTTGTGTGTGTGTGGTGTGTGGGAAAGAGACACACAGAGAGAAAAGTTAGTGTCTGTGTTTGTGTTACTGCATTGTGTAGCGATACCTCTGAGTTGACAAGACTCGGGATTCTCCGAGACTGGAGAGCTAGCACAGCAGGCGAGAGCACCTTCTGCCCTCACAGAGGATCCCAACCCCAACATGGCAACTCCTAGGCACTCCAGTGGGTCTGACACCCTCTTCTGGATTCCGAAGGCTTCTCCTGCACACACGTGGCAAGTATAATCTCATGCAAGCACATACACATGCACACCAATAAAAATCAATGCTTTTTTTTTTTTAAGACTCAGGAAATGTTTTAAGACTGCAGCAAATGAGCAACTCATGACTCTCAGGAGTTTGACCAGACGCACAAAGCTGTCTGTCTCCAGGCTTATGTCGGCAGTAAAGTGAGGGTCCAACATGCCTGGAAGAGGGCCTATCTTTGACTCCTCGGGCTCCAGGGTTGCACCTTTCACGAGTCTGTACTGCGGTGGTCGTTTGTGATGCAGCTATCTTTAAGTCATCCTGGCTTCTATGAGTAACCCCTCTGTGCTTCTGTAAGTAACCCCAGGAAACTCATCGGGTCACCAAGTTGTACTTTGACCTCATCATCTTCCAATTGGTTGTCTATCTGGGGTGAATAGGTGCTTGTGGCAATGTCTCCCTTTAAAAAGTATCACATAACACTGTGTGTGTGTGTGTGTGTGTGTGTGTGTGTGTGTATGTGTATGTGTGATTGAGAGGGGGTGGGGGACAACTGATGGTCCATATAGACTTTGAACTTGCAGGGATTTAAACTAGCCATGAAAACAAATTCCTCTGGGAGTGTCTATGATGGAGTTTCTAGATTGGGTTAACTGAGGTGGGAAGATCAACCCTAAATACAAGTGGCATTTTCTCTTGGACTGGGATCTCACACTGAATAAAAAGCAGAAAGCAACCCCCACCTCATTCCCCCATTTCCCCCCATCCCCACTCTCATCCATCTCTCTCTGCTTCCTGGCTGAGGATGCAATGTGAGCAGCTGTAGATACAATGTAACCAGCTGTCTGGTGCTCCTGCCGCCATGTCTTTTCCACCAGGATGGACTGTGTAGCCTCAAACTGTGAGCCAAAGCGAACCCTTCCTTCCTGGAGTTGCTTCTGCCAGATGGTTTGCCATAGCAACCAGGCAAGTAGCCAAACCAGATGTTGAGTTTGGTCTGTCTGAAGGAGACCTCATCTACATATCCGTTCTCAAGAGCCGACTATAGTGTTCGAACATAATAAAAGCAAGCTGGTCTTGTGGCCCTTAGTGCCTATAACCCTCTTGCACAAGGATGCCAGATCTGTCCCAGCACAGGAATCCACTTCTCCAAAACCTGAGATCTACTTGTCCCAACTCACTACAAAGTATTGCTCCAGGAAGCTTCCAAAGAGTAAATAAAAACAACCACTTCTGAAAACTGCCAGTGGCTGTTAAGCTCCATCCTGCCTACTGACCCAGAATGTTCTCTCACCAGATGAGGGAAGACTGTGTACAGACATCATACTCTAGGGGAGCACATATTCTCAGCAGCTTTATCGTAACTGCCCCATGCTACAGTGACCTCAAATGCCCATCATGAGGTCAGTGGGTGATATACAGCATTGTTAGGTACACATGGTCAACTGCTCAGCAATAAAATTTAAGTAGAGCCGGAGACATGGCTCAGTGGTAGAATACCTACTTAGAATCCCTCAGTGAGGGGTTGGAGGATGGCCCAGTGGTAGAGCACCTGCCTAGAATCCCCCAGTGAGGGGCTGGGGTATNGCTCAGTGGTAGAGCCCCTGCCTAGAATCCCCCAATGAGGGGCTGGGGTGTGGCTCAGTGGTAGAGCACCTGCTTAGGCCTCAAACTCACAGAGATCTGCCTGACACTGCCTTCCTAGGGCTGGGATTAAAGGTATAAGCCACCACTTTCTGACAGTGGTTATCTTTTTTAAAGATGAAAATAGAACTGTTTAAGTCATTTTTCTGTGTGTTATTTCTGTGTGTGGGTATGTGCACATAAGTGCAGGTACCTGTGGAGGCCAGAAGAAGGCACCAGATCTCCTGGAGTTGGAGTTATGGACCATTGTAGGTACCTTACTGGCTAAGTCATCTCTTAATCTCTATTTTGTGTTGTATTTGTTTGGAGGCTTTTGCTTGTTTGTTTGAGATAAAGTCATCTGATGAAGCAATAATCAAACTAATGATCTTTCTGCCTCACCTCCCAAGTGCCGAGATTAAAGTATTTACCACCAGGGTCAGATCAAGATCAATCTCCTTGTCTTCAAATATGAACACCCATGCACATGTGTGTGAGAGGTATATGCTACACAAGTGTGCATATGTGTATGTAGGCCAGAGGACGACAGCCTAGGGTATTGTGGGGCCATGGGTGTGTGGGAAAGAGGGGAGTGGAAGAGAGCCCGTGTCCCAACAGAGTTCCCGTGCACTGGGTAGGCGGACGTGGGAGGATTGCCAGACGCTTTCCACATGGCCCCAGGTGGGCATCTGGCTGTGTTAAGCCACTGACCCCACACGATGGGTGGTGGACAAGGGGCAGCCCCAGGTACCAGGTTCTCAGTCTCCAGCATCCCACAGTGGATACGGAGGAGCTGAGAACAGAAGAGTGGCCCCAGGGCAGCACTCAGCCAAGAGATAAGGGAAGAGGGCAGAGATAAGGGAAGAGGGCAGGGGGAGAAGGGGGCGCTGGGTGGTTCCCACTCAGGGGAGAGTCCTTAGTCAGGTCAGTGGCTACAACTTAGAAAGGCCTTCTGTCAGGAGGTTAGACACAGCTCGTTAGCAGAAAGCCTATCCCATTGTTCAAGCACTGCAGGCCTTGATGGTCAGAGAGAGGCTATGGTTTTAGAGCTTTATTGTAGAAAGGAAGGGGGAAAGAGAGAAGGTAGAAAGAGAGAGAGAGACCAGCCATGGCCATGAGGAGAGAAGGGGGAAGAGAGAGAAGAAAGGTTAGAGAGTAAGAGAGCTTAAAGAGAGTGAGGAGGGGCCAAACAGCCCCCTCTTATAGTGGGCTTGATATCTTGCTGTTGCTAGGTAACTGTGGGGAGGAGTCTAGACAGAAGGCCAGAAGCTTGGGACATTGTCCATGTGACTGCTAGCCACATGCCTCTCTTATGGGGGCTGTGGGAGCAATAACTTTGACAGGAGCCAGGAGTCCAGGAGATATGATCAACTGCTTTCTGTCCCATGTAGGTGGAAATTACCACCCACGGGTTCCATGGGGTTCAAGACCTCAGCTCTACTGGAAACCAGGCTGTTGGTATCTTCAGCAAGGCCACTACGTCCTCTTAGAGAAGTCTCTCATTGACTGAAGCTCATCAGTTAAGCTAGGTCGGCAAGTCTGAAAGCTTGTCTGTCTCTGCCTCCCCAGGACCAAGTGTGCACTATTACACTGTCTGTTTTATATTTCTGGGGATCAGACTCAGGTCTTGATGCTTGCAAGGCATGTACGTTATCAACTGAGTCATCTCTGTAGCCCTCAGGTTTCTACTTAGATGACAACCAACATGTCCCTATGTGTCACTCTGTGTGTGTGTGTGTGTGTGTGTGTGTGTGTGTGTAGGTCAGCAGTCAACTTTGTGGGGTCAATCCCCCCTTCTACCTGTAAGTTCTGGGGATCAGACTCAGGTTGTCCGGCTTGGTACCAGGGGTCTTTTCATGCTGCATCTCCACTGATGCCCATTCCCTTTCCCAGCTGCCTGAGTCTGAGCCCATCTTCAGGCCTTCCCAGCCTTGCTGTTCCATTCTCCCTCCCCATGTCTCCTTCCCAGACTCACATCCCAGGAGCAGAATGAGCATTGTCAAGGCACTTTTGAATGTACGAAGCCCCTTTCTTTAGATCTCACCAGACAGCCATTCTTTGATCCCTACAAAATCCAAGACAAAAGCCAGCAAGGGCAGAGCACAGCTTCTCTGGGAGCACAGCTTCTCTGGGAGCACAGCAGCTAGAAGAAACACAAGGTGCATCTGTTGGTTTGTTTTTCCACATCTGGTCACCAGGCCAAAGAAACATAATTAATTTTTTGGTTCCGAAGAGACAATCCCACCAGTGATACACATCTTTAATTAGCCTGACTCAACAATCGTGCTCGGGTACTTTCTTCCAGGAGGCTGGATTGCTGACACATTAAAGATGGAGCCAGGCTCGGGGGCAAAAGATAGGTCGCTGTAAAGGCTGCCATGGAAGATAAGGACTAGATTTTCATTCTAGGAATGGTTCCATCCATTGTGTATCAAAGTGAGAAATGCTAATGAGTAAACAAGAAGGGGTGGGGGAAGGGGAGGGGAAGGGAGCCACTGTCTTAAATGAGTCTCATAAAGGCCTACTTTGTAAATGGCTGAAAGGTCAACATGAACCAAGTGTGAAGGTCACTCGCCACTTTAAGATACTGAAAAGAATCTGACTCAGTTTCCCTGCTGGTTCCTCATGTCTCCTCTTTCTGTTGGCCGGCTTTCTCCTTTGGCTGGTTTCCCTCCTGGTCACAAGATGGCTGCCAGGAGACCTGAGGCCTCGAGCATCCTTCCTCTCGTTGTGGTAGATTGTGAGAAACAAAACCTGATGGTTCATTTTCTAAAAGGCGCCTGGAGCCAGCTTAGCTCCAACTACAGAGAAACAGAGAACAGTAGAGCCTGTTAATGCCCACCAGGCTAATTAACTCCCAAACCAAGCTGTGCAAAGCTACACAGAAACACCCTAAACTAGTAGTTCAGAAGAATAAATGACTAACAACAAAGCCTGCCGTGGGGTCCCATGTCTGAAAAGCCTTGGAATAATCAGGATACAAAATGTAAAGATGAAACTATATACAGTCTTTGTTTAGAAAAAGGCAAATGTAAGCAACAGCGGGGTGGACAAAGACGGAGATGGCTCTCCTCCCATTACTCCGCAACAAAGGAATGGGTGGTCACGTGTTCGAGTTTAAGACGGTCCTCTGTATTCAATCAGTGCCTGCCACTCTAGCATGAAACCCACGTTTGCTATAAATATAAATATAAAATAAACCCCACTTTTGATACTCCAGGGCCCTTATTATGAAGTAGAGATATTTGTTTCTCACAGTAGACAGTGAACAAAATAGCTTCCCACTATGGACAATGTTCTTTTGCCTGGGTTGGACCAACCTGAAAAAGATCTGCTTGGTCTAGGCAAGTGGTCCACCTTGTTTACCAGATGCCTGATGAGAAGAAAGGGAAAGATGAGAGTGATATGGTGGTTTAAATATGCTTGACCCCAGGGAGTGGCACAATTTGGAAGTGTNGCCTTGTTGGAGTAGGTGTGTCACTATGGGCTTGGGCTTTAGACACTTGTCCTAGCTGCCTGGAAGTCAGTTTTCTAGCGGCCTTCAGATGAAGGCATAGAACTCTCAACTCCTCCAGCACCATGTCTACCTGGGCACTGCCATGCTTGATGATAATGGACTGAACCCGTGAACCTGTAAGCCAGCCCCAATGAAATGTTGTCCTTATCAGAGTTGCCTTGGTCACGGTGTCTGCTCACAGCGGTGAAACTCTAAGACAGAGGATTAAGTAGGGATGTGCTAAGATCAACATGCTACTGTAATCGTTCAAGGGGAGTTCAATAGAGATTTGTTGGTACTATGGGCGGGATAATGAAACTGTGAGCCTGAGCTAAGGCCTGATGCCCTGCAGAGGCAAGAGAAAGGCCAGGGAGCCACCACCTGCTGTGGCTCTACCAGTAGAAAGTGAGGATCCAGGCTGTGGTGGCGCACGCCTTTAATCCCAGTTCTTGGGAGGCAGAGGCAGGTGGATCTCTGAGTTTGAGGCCAGCTTGGTCTACAGAGTGAGTTCCAGGACAGCCAGGGCTATACAGAGAAACCCTGTCTGGGGTAAAGAAAGGAGAGAGGAGGGGGAGGGGGAAGAAAGAGAGTCCATGGATCAATTAGCCCATTGACTATGTCAGATCCCCTATGATACAATTACCTCTCAGTGATTGGATCCACCAAGTGGGAACCAAGCCCCGCTAGAGACACCTCTTAGCCAAACTGCGGTGGTCAGTCTTTTCATGTTTAGTGTATGGAGTAAGAGAACAGTAGCCTCTTGATGCGGTTTTAATTTTCAGTTCTCTGACAACCATTGTCATCTACTTTCTGTTCATGTGCTAATAATGATCATCTACCTTCCTCATGGGCAGTGACACCCATCAGCCACTTATCTGTGTCAAGTGTTGTTGTGAAGGCTTTGGACACGGGCAGGGTGGGGTGGGGGTCTAGCATCTGTGGAGGCAAAGGGTTGCTCTCGCCAAGGAATGTGTCGTCCTGCTAATGTCAATCAAATCTGTGGACCCAGGACCAATCCTTGAGATCAAGGCATTAGCACTGAGCCAATGCGGCATTAGTTGGATAGCAACGTACATCCACACCGAGACATGAATTTATCCATTGCTAATGTGCTCGGGCCATCCATGGCTTCGACTCTCAGGGTGACAAAATGTACCTCTTACAAATGAGAACCGATGGACTGGTGAGAGGGTTAAGCAGGGGGAGGATGCCTGCCACCAAACCTGATGACCTAAGTTCAATCCCTGGAACCCACATAGGGGAAGGAAAAGAACTGAATCCCATGGGTTGACCTCTGACCAACAATTGAGCGCTGTGGCACCACATAACCTCCCTAACCCCCACCCCCCATCCCCCACCCCCATCTTCTCGGCACCACCTCTATTACAAGCCCAGCTGCCTTTCAACATCTACCCCAAAGGGCTGGACAACAAGGGATGTTGTGGAAAAATGAAATCTTATATAGTAATTGCCTTTTGTAAAAGTAGACCTCATTTCTCAGCTTGGATCTCCATCCTAATTTGCATTTGGATTGGGAAAATCAGTACCGTATGATAAGTATTTGTTTTCCAAAATCTGATAGCATGCAAATGCGCTCTCCCATTTCCCAACTGCTCTCTCTGTCCCTAACCTTTGTGACCCCAACAGAGTAAAAATAAACAAACAAAAGCCAAAATACAGCTGTGGGTTTCTCAAAGTCATGTCCTTCAGGATCTGCTAGGAGTATTTCTGAAATTATAGATGCTATGCTTGCCATTTTGTCTTGAATGTTTGAGGGAGAATGGCAGTTTAGAAGTGTTGAAGGACTCTCCTTAAGGTGGGAAGGCCACGCCGAGCGTGGTGGTGCACGCCTGTGATCCCAGCACTCGGGAAATGGAGACAGGAGATCAAGGTCAGTCTGAGTTACCTAGCCAGAACCTAGCCAACCAAGACTGGGGAGAGGGGCCAGAATTCAGTCCCCAGAACACACATTTAGAAACACCAGATGTGGTGGCTCACTCTCTTAATCCTAAATGCTAAGGATGCAAAGGGAGGCAAATTTGGGGAGCTTCTAGAAATTTGGGGAAATTCTAGATTAATATGAAGCCCTGCCTGCCCCCAAAATCAAAAGATAAAACAAAAGCCAATATCTGGAGGAATAATAGCCAAGGTTATTCCATGTCTTTGCTATACACACCTCTGGGTACGCATGTTCACAGACATAGAGACAGACACTCATGTGCATGCACACACACACACACACACACACACACACACACACCATGGATAACAATCAACAATCTAAGCCTAGGCTTGGTGTGTCTGAGGAAACATATTTCCATATTTGAGCACACACCTGAATGGCCCATGGCCAGCCCAATTCACTCTCAGCCCAGAGTCATGTGTCCTGCCTCTTATGTAACTCTAGAGATGAGAGAAGACCTCAAAGGAAGCCTTTTATACAACACAGCCTTTGATTTACAATACAGGGGTATGGCCATAGATGCAGTTCCAGGGGGCTATGACAGTTAATTTTATTTATTTATTTATTTGTTTGTTTATTTGTTTGTTTGTTTGTTTGTTTGAGACAAGGTTTCTCTGTATAGCCCTGGCTGTCCTGAAACTCATTTTGTACACAAGGCTGGCCTCGAACTCAGAAATCCGCCTGCCCCTGCTTCCTGAGTGCTGGGATTAAAGGCATGCACCACCACGCCCAGCTCGACAGTTAATTTTTTGGGTATGTACGTGTGTGTTGTGTACTTGTACATGTGTCCCTGTGTTTAATGTGTACATGGGTACCTGTGTGGGTGTGGGCAGGTGTGCATACATGGAAACCAGATGTTTGATGTCTTGGGCAGTCACTCTTCTCCTTAGATACTGAAGCACAGCCTCTCACTCAGCCTGAAGCTTTTGAAGCCCACACGTCTAGACAGCCAGCATGTCCCTGGGTAGCCTGTCTCCACCTTTCATGTGCTAGGATGGAGGGCGGGCTGCCGCGCCCACCCTGCACTTACGTGGGTGCTGAGGGTTTGAACTCAGTTCCTCCTGCTTGCACAGCAAGACCATTCCCACCTGACCCACGTCCCTACCCCGGTGATGGTTACGTTAAACTTGCCTATCGACCCGAAATGGATTACGTCTCAACCAGGAGATTCACAAAGCACATTTCTGGGTATGTCCGTATCGATTTCAAAAGCACTTAAACTGGATGGGCTGACGTGGAAGTTTCCGGTTGTGTCATGTGATGCTGAGAAAAGACCCATGGGAGGACGTGATGTTTGGAGAGTCTAAATAAGACTCTGCAGAGCTGGGCGTGGTGGCGCACGCCTTTAATCCCAGCACTCGGGAGGCAGAGGCAGGCGGATCTCTGAGTTCAAGGCCTGCCTGGTCTACAGAGTGAGTTCCAGGGCTACACAGAGAAACCCTGTCTCGAAAAACCAAAAAAATAAAAAATAAAAAATAAAAAAGACTCATCAGACAGTGATAGCGCCCTGGCATAGTTAACTTTGCAACGTTTTGCTGGTCTCACGTCTTCACTGAGAGAGGCTCATCAGAAAACTCCTGGTATCCCAGCTGTTTCTGGTTGTTCCTGCTAACTGGTGCGAATTTGGCAGACTTGGCTGTTTCTGCTAGATCCTGCTATCACAGGTTATTCACATCCGGTTTCCTGTCTGTACTGAAGTGGATCGCTGGTATCCTGACAAATGAAGATTGGAATCGCCCCTTTCCTCCCCTGCCTTTGGAGGGTGAGCCAGAAGGGTGGTCGAAGCGTTTGAAAGGCCTTATTAAAAGTAGGTTTTGAAAAATCTAAGCCTACAGGGGCTTTGTCTAATCAATGGTTTCATTCATTGGTCATGCAAACTCTGAGACATTGTTGGGAGACTGTGAAACTGTTAAGAGATAGGTGCTAATCAGAAGTCGGTCACTGGGCACGTGTCTAGACTCTTCCTGGTATTTCACCCAGCTTCCTGTCAGCCATGTCGTGAACTGCTCTCTCAGCTTCCCATCAACCAAGAGGTGAAAGACCACCTCTGTGACACCCACCACTGTGATGTCCTGCCTCACCATGGCCCATCTCTAAGGCTATGGACTGAGAGCTCTGCAAAACACTAAGTCAAAATAAACCTCTCCCAAGTTGTTCATGCCACACGTTCTGTCAGGGCGGTAAGAGAAGCCGATCCTGAGTTAGACTCCAGGATCCAAAGATGGCTACCATACTCTTCTCTATACTACAGGGTCTTCTGTCATGCCAACGAATTGTAGGGTGAAGTGGAAACTTCTGGTTTCTTTGGAAAGTCAGTTATTTCAAATGATGCTTTGCTGGGACACACAGGTGAAAGAATGTCTTGCTAAAGCAGACACGTGAAAGGATGCATGATGTTCAGAAGGAACACAAACATGACCCCACAGACAGTGGGAGCTCACACACTGGTTTGCTTTGCTCTGTCTCATTGTTCTCCTCTAAGGACAGGCATGTGTTGGTTCGCCTTATATTGCATCGCTGAGCTCCACTTGTGGTGAAGTCATAGAGAGAAAGTTGCTGCTTCTGCAGCCTTGGGCTGGTTGGCACTTTGCGGTGGTTTCTTCTGGATTGAACTGCCCTTGCTGGTTCGTGTGTGGTATCTGCCAAGTGGACTGGGCTGCAGTTGCTGGTTCGTGTGTGGTGTCTGCAGAGAGGGCTGAACTGTAGCTACTGATCTGTATTTGGTGTTTGATACTGGACCGAACTGCCGGTATCCTGACAAAAAAGATTGGACTCACCCCCAGAGAACTATTTCTAAACAGGTCTACTCATTTCCTAATAACTTTTCTTTTCCACTACCTCAGGTGGTGGTGAGCTACAGGGGAGGTTGAATACTTAATAAAGTAGGTGGAGAAAATGTATGCCTAAAGTGGGGTGTCTCAATTATGTCTTCATAAAATTGCTTTCTTTCTGTATATGTATGTAGGTGAGAGTATATCTATATGTTCTGCGTATGTGTATGTGTGCATGCATGTGTGTGTGTGTGTGTGTGTGTGTGTGTGTGTGTACACAGAGGCCAAAGGAGGATGTCTAGTGTCCTTCTCTGTCTGTCTCCTCCCTATTCTCTTGAGATAGGCTCTCTCATTGAACCTGGGGCTTGGCTGGTTACCAGTAAGCCCCAGTTATCTTCCTGTCTCTGCTCCACATCCACTGCACTGGGATTACAGGAACACACGACCATGCCCAGGTTTTATTTTTATTGTATTCCTTTTAAGGAATCTCTTGGGGAGGGGGTGCTGAAGAGATGGCTCGGCAACTTAGAGCACCTATTACTCTTGTTGAGAACCTAGGTTTTATTCCCAGCACCACATGGTAACTCACAACCATCCATAACTCTGGTTCCAGAGCTCTGATGCCTTCTTCTGGCCTCTGTCAGCCACTGGGCATGCAAATAGTACATGTACATACAAGCAGACAAAAACCTCATGCATATAAAATAAAATAAATAAATCTAAGAAAGACAATATCTTTCATTTATTCTTTGACAATACCACGCATGTATAGAGTGTATCTTGATCATATCCTCCTTCAATTCCCCCTCCCTTTCTTCTCAGTCACCCCGCCCATCCCCCACCCCACCACCCCCAACCTTCAGGTCCTCTCCTACTAAGTCCAGTTTGCTTGCCTGCTAAAAAGTGCAGCTGATACAGATGGCTTCATTTTGTGCAGGTGTCCATAGCTACAGTCATGAACATAACAGCCAGGATGTGTCAGGAGTCAGCACTCCTCCCCAACCTCTGGGCCATATTTATTTCATCCTGTCTTCTAGATATTTCTCGAGCCTAGGAGTGTTTGCTATGACTGTCCCATTGAAGCTGAGCTCTCTGCTGTCACTATTCTCAGCATTATGGAGAGGCCATTTGTGAGCCTCTCCATTAACTGCTGAGTACCACAGGAAGAGACCTCCGTCACCAAAGTTGAGGGCAGCACTAATCTATGAGCATAAACATGAGTATTCAGAAGCAATTAGACAGCGTGACCATTTAGAAAAACCAGTGGAAGAGAAAGATCTGCTCCTAGGACCTATGACTTCCCTAGCCATGGGCATTTTGACCAGGATTACAGTACCAGGATGATTGCTTTAAAAAAGGGGGGGGGGGGGGTTCAAGGGATTTGAACTTAGCTCCTTGTGCTTTTACAGCAAGCACCTGCCCACCGAGTCACCTCCCCAGCCAAATAGTATTTTTTAAAGTCGTCAGACCCGGCATAGTGGTATACCCCTTTAATCCCAGGACTCCGGAGGCCTAGGCAGGCAGGTCTTTGTAGGTTGAAGGCCACCCTGGACCATAGAGTGAGCTTCAGGCCGGCCATGGCTACAGAGTGAGACCCTGTCTCAAAAATAAAGAAAGAAATGAAGTGGCCAGACCTGATGGGATACATATTTAGTCTCAGCATGTGGGAGGCTGAGACAGGGAGATCGGGAAATCAAGAGAGCACGGGCTGCATCATGTAACTCGGCATCAAACGTACAAAACCAACAAGGCCGGTGACAGGCTGGCCTCTGCTGCGTCTTTCTTGATTCTGAAAGGGAAGGGCAGATTGGATAGAGATAGAGGCTCATGACGGGGGTCGTCACATTCAATGGTTTTTAAATTTTTAATTAATTTTAGTTAGGAAATTTTTAATGTAGGGAAATGAATAAAATATGAACTTTGCCATGTTAACTGCTTTGAGGGCAAAATTCATTGGCATTAAAAAACATTCATGATGTTGTACAAATGGCCCTCCATCTGTTTCCAAAAATCTATTTTCCCTCCAAAGAATCTGCTGATAAGGGGCTGGAGATGAGGCGCAGCTGGTGGCGGGCTCACCTAGCAGCCCAGTGAAGCCTTGTATTCTGTCCCCAGCACCACAGAGAGTGGGTGTGGTGAAAGCATCCGACTCAGGGACTGAGGTGGAGGCAGGAGGAACAGCCATTTAAGGTCATCCTTGGTGGCATACAAAGGTTCAGACTGGGCTGGAGCGATGGCTCAGCGGTTAAGAGCACCAAGTACTCTTCCGGAGGTCCTGAGTTCAATTCCCAGTAACACAACTATCTATAATGGGATCCAAAGCCCTCTTCTGGTGTGTCTGAAGACAGTGATACTGCACTCACATAAGCAAATATATAAATAAATAAAAAACAAAGAAACAACAACAAAAAAAAACCATTAAATTGAGGTTGGCTTACAGTTTAGAGGTTTATTTTAGTCCGTGATCATCACAGCAGGAAGCATGGTAACATGCAGGCAGACCTGGTGATGGAGGAGCTGAGAGTTCTACATCCCAGTCAGATTCTCAGGCAGCAGGAAGAGAATTGGCCTCTGAGACCTCAAAAGTCACCCCCTAGTAGCACATTTCCTTCAACAAAACCACACCTACTCCAATAAGGCCACACCTCCTAATAGTGCCACTCCCTAGTCAAACACAAGAGTCTATGGGAGGGGGCATACTTATTCAAACCACCACAAGGAGCTTGTAATCCCTGCACTGTGGAAGAGATGACAGGAAAACTATGAGTTCAAGGCCAGCCTGGGATACAAAGCAAGTTCCAGTCTCGCCTGAGCTATGTAGCAAGACCCTATCTCAAAAAGACAAAAGGGGGGGGGGAATGTGGCTTTGTCATTGTATTAATCAGGGTTCTCTAGAGAGTACACACACACACACACACACACACACATACACACATACACACACAAACACACATCCATACACACATACACAAACATATACATATACAAATACAAACACACACACACACACAGAATTCATTAGAGTGACTTACAGTCTGTGGTCCAACTAGCCCAACAATGGCTGCCTACCAATAGAAGGTCCAAGAATCCAGTAGTTGCTCAGTCCACAAGGCTGGGTATCTCAGCTGGTCTTCAGTATATTCTGGGATCCTGAAGAAGTAGGTTCTACTGCCAGGGAAGGAACAGGTTTGTCAGTGCAAGAAAAGGCAGACAGAGAGAGAGCAAGCTTCCTTCTTTCACTTTATCTAGTCTGCCCGTAGAAGGTGTGGTCCAGATTAAAGGTAGATTGTCTCACCTCTACAGATCCAGATAAAGGTTTTCAAATTGTTCCCCCCCCCTTTTTTTTTTTTTTTTTTT
>NC_034612.1:34693741-34724459 GCF_900095145.1 Mus pahari
CCTCTCCCTCTTTTTTGTGTCCATACTTGTGAAAGCCCTGCTCTGTGTTTATCCATTCATTCGATGGCTGACATTTGGGCTGGTTCAGCCTTTTCTGCCCCTAGCCTTCTCAAGTCTAAAGACTGTGTCTGTCCTTTCTCAAAGAGAGTGTCCAGTCTCCCCATTTAGGGCTTAAAATCTTTCAGAGACTTCTCAGGTTATCTAAAGGAGAAGCTCAGGATGAAGGGGAGTGGCAGAGGATGGTGATGGGGGATGGAGGGAGGTGCCTTCACCTGGCAATCCTTCCATGCTAGCGCCAGGGCTTCATGATCTCACTCTCACTCCTGGTTACGACCCTCAGTATTCCCACGTGTCGCTCCCAGGTTGGGTGCCCTCAGGTGTCCTGAGCAGCACAGGCAGAGAGCTGAGTCCAACCTTTGGTCCACACTGGGCGCTCACCGAGTGCCCACCATTGGTGCAAGCCTGTCACCACACCTCAGCCTAGCACCATCTGCATCTCTCTGGCTTTGTTTTAAGACAGAAGTCTTTCTCTCTGTGGCCCTAGCTGGCTGGGAACTCACAGGCTGGTCTCAAATTCACAGAGATCCATCTGCCCCTGCCCCTGCCCCTGCCCCTGCCCCTGCCCCTGCCCCTGCCCCTGCCCCTGGAGCACTGGGGTGGGCTTGTGACACCAACACCCAGCTAGTTTCAGGCGTTTTTGTTTTTTAAAAATAACACTTATTAGTCAGATGTGGTGCACACCTTTAATACCAGAAATCCAGAGGTAGAGACAGGTGGATCTCTGTGAGCTCAAGCCTCGTCTACAGAGGCCCACCAAGGCGTGAGCTCTTGTCTAGAGGGAAGGGAAGGGAAGGGAAGGGAAGGGAAGGGAAGGGAAGGGAAGGGAAGGGACATTTATTGTTCATGTACATTCACATTTGCAAGTATGTATGCCAAAGTGCACAGACAGGGGACAGAGGTCAGCTCTCAGGCTTGACAGCAAGTACCCCCTAACCACTGAGCCACCTGCTGGCCTTTTATCTGGATCTTCCTTGACAGCTGGGGCGTGCAGGGGCGATGTTCTTCCGGCAGGATAGGAGTGAAAGGAAGAAAGTAACCCCCTGCTGGGTATGTAGTAGCTCTGTTAGTAAAGTGTTTGTTCAATCCCCCGGGGACTATGTAAAAGTGGGCTTGGTAGCACATACCCAGAGTCCCTGGTGTCAAGGTGGTAGTGGAAAGATCAGATATAGAGGCACCTGGGAAGAAGGACGCTCAGGTGAGGAATCGCCCCCATCAGAGTAGCCTGGCTGAAGTAACTGAGTGTTTTAAGTGTTCTAAGTACTGTTCTAGCTGCCCAATAGGAGGGCAACCCCCACTGTCCACATTAGAGAGTGGTTTGTGTAGGCATAAATCTTTTGCAACCTATTTTTAATAAGGGTTCAACCTCTCCTCTAGCCCACTACCCAGCATTGGTAGTGAAAGAGAAAAGTTATTAGGATATGGGGGAAGTGGACCTGTTCAGCAATAGCTCTTTGGGGGTGAGCTTGATCTTCTTTGATAGCAGTTCAGTCCCGTAGCAAACACCAATCACAATTCAGCAGCTACAGCCCAGCCCTTTTGGCAGGCAGACACCAGGCAGCTGTAGTTCAATCCTGAAGAAACCACCAGGCTCACCAACCAGCCCGAGGGGAGGCCGTGGAAGTAGCAAGCTGCCACAGGACCTTCGTGTGCAGTTAGTTCTTGGGCAAGTTCCTCTTCATGGTGGCATTTTCACAAGTTGAGCTCAACAACGCTATGTAAGGCGAACCAATACATGCGTGTCTTTAGTGAGCAATAGCAAGGCGGAGCAAATCAAACCAAAGCTCAGTGCTCATTCCCCATTGTCTGTGGGGTCACATTTATACTCCTTTATCCTTGTTCCTTTCACATGTCTGCTATGTCCAAATATCCTTCCATCTGTGTCTGCTTCAGGAAAACAGTCTTTCATGTGTCTGCTTTAGCAAGACATCCTTTCACCTGTGTGCCCCAGCAAAGCATCATTGGACATAACCAACTTTCCAAAGAACTAGAAGTTTCCACTTCAGGTTTGGTCACCAACCCATCTTATTGGACATCCTTCCTGTCTCACCCCCCCCACCCCATCCCACCCCACACACTGCTATTGGCATTCTCTGATGCTCTACAATAAACAGCACACTCTCACAGAAGGGCTAATTCTAGTCAGAAGCTGAATGAAGACATTGTGTTACTCCTTGCTCTGACCCAATGGCTGACAAGAGGCAACTTAAGGGAAGAGGGGGTTGTGCTGGCTCACAGTCTGTGGGGATACAGTCTACTGTGGCTTCAGGACCCGGAAGCTGATTGATAACACGTGGGCTGATCAGAAAGCCAGGAGCTGATAGAAAACAGGGCCAAAGTCTTTAAAGCGCAAAGCCTAGGGTTGGAGAGATGGCTCAGTCGTGGAGAGTCACATGACTTTTTCAGACCGCTGGAACTCTGTTCCTAGCACCCACATTGTGTGGCTCACAACTACGTGTAACTTCAGTTCCTGGGGTCCACAGGCGTCTTGTACCCATTGCATATATCCATGCAGAGCGACAGATGCAGACACACAGACACGCAGTTAAAAATAAACAGACACAAGCCCTGAATCCTAACCCTGGGGAGGCAGAGGCAGGGGAATCTCTGTTAGTTTGAGGCTAGCCTGGTCTACAAATTAAGATCCAGGACAGTCAGAACTGCTATACAGAGAAATCCTGTCTTGGAAACCCCCGCCCCCGCAAAGTCACTCCCGGGGACCTATTTCCTCACTGTTTCACCCATAACAGCGCCACCAGCTGGGGACTAAATGTTAAAACACATCAGCCAGTGGGGGACATTCCCCACTGTGTCTGCAATAGACACCATCATCGTTGTTAAGTCCTTCACTTCCTCCTGGAAGCCCATCCCAGCCACAGCCACAGCCTGGATTCCCTGCTTGCCTGCTCTATCTAGCCTCACATTCTGTCTCCGTCGTGCCTGCCTTATTTTCAATCCTACATTTTCACCAGTTGCGTGATAAAAATGTTAATTCCTCTAGCTGTCCCCCAGGAGGCCCGCAACACGCACCCTCTGAATCTGTGATGAAGCCATCAGCCTTTGATGGAGGCACGAGATGAGATGCGGCGGGCTGTGATTCCGAAGGAGAGGGGCCCGGCATGCAATATTTAAGCAGCCCCTTCATGAAAGGAGAGCGCTCGAGCTCTTAACATCAGTTTCAAGAAAGTCAGACTTGATTCGCAGCCTCAGACTGATGTTTGGGTATACTTCGTGCTTTAAATACTCATTTCTGCCGCCTTGATATTTTAATTTCTTCCCTTTTAAGTTTGACAAGCCCAGAGTGCTTTCAGGAGTTCTTGTCCCAAACAAGGCAAAGATGTGAGGTGGGGACCTTACAGTCCAGGGGGGAATTGTACCGGCCTCAACAAGTTATTTGTCAAAAGTACAGAGATGAACTGGGGGTTGGTGAGACATGCCTGTAAATGCAGAACTGAGGAGGTTGAGGCAGGAGGATTGCAAGATTGAGGCTAGCCTGGTCTACCTGGTGGGAGGTTATATCGAAAACCAAAAAAAATCTTTAGATTCAGTACAACATTGCTCCCCTCTCTATGGTGTCTCTCCCTTCTCCCTTCCCTTTCTTTGTAGATGTGTGTGTGTGTGTGTGTGTGTGTGTGTGTGTACACGGGTACATGAGCACATGTGCACTGGTGCCCCACATGTCACAGCTCATATGTGGAGGTCAAAGTCAAATCTCTCCTTCCACCACTTGAGTCTGCTAAGCCATCCTGACATCCCCCTTACCTCCTTCTGTCTCTCCCCTAATCCCACCCCTCCCACACGCACACGCACACGCACATACTTTGGTGTGTGCTGGGCAATTCTAGACTGCTGATCCACTGAGCTCTATCCCCTCAGCACTCCCTGGGACAGGGTCCTCTGCACTTAGCCAGGCCCCCAGCCCCTCAACTGTTCAAATCCGTTGCTCATTGGCTGTAGAATTGATCTATGAGTTCTGCTCCTGCTGCATAAATGGGTTGCAAGACAGGAAGCCACATCTCAGAGCTCATAATCAACAAAAGTTGACTTCCTTTCAAAACAAAAGTCATACATCTAATCTGCCACTTACCAACCACACACTTGGGAATCAACCACGATGGGGGAATTTTTAGCACTATGCTGCCGCCAGAGCCTCCCACGTTTTCTGGAAGTGGCTTCGCACGCCTGAAGCGTCAGCCAGCCCATGTAAGCGACTCCTTGTTTAGCTAACTGTTATCACAGTTACAGAAGGAATCATAAACCTTCATACATCGGGGCTTCTTTCTCAAATGTATTTTTGAAGCATCATGCCAGACAATATTTTAAGTGGAAAAAAGACTAATTTTCACATAGTTCCGTGATTATCTGTCTTGATGGCTCAGAGCATCATTTAGCCAATTCCTAATAAATTGAAACAGAACTATCTCGCTTATATTAAGTATTGGAGATTAAAGGAAAAGGCAAATTCCCTTGTAATAGACTATTCCAGATGCCACTTGAAAATTGCTGAAATAATTTGGGTGAGAACTAATGTTTAAATGACGAGTGTTTTCTAGGGTACAAAGTAAAGTATTTGCAGACTGAAGATACGGCTCAGTTGGGAGCAGGCGTGCCTAAACCCACATGCGTAGGCCTAGGTTTCCTCCCGTGGCATAAAACCAGATGTGGTTGTTTATGTCTGCAGTCTCAGCACTTGGACAGAGGCAGAGTTCAAGGTTGTGCTGGACCACATAGTGAGTATGGGGGCCTGGCCCAGGAGACCCTGCTTAAAGAAAGCAATCAAGCAAGAGGGGAAGGAGGGAGGGGGAGAGGAATGGAAGGAGTGGAGGAGGGGAAGGAGGGAGCCAGAACAACAACAACAACAACAAAATACTTGTATCCCAGTGTGTGTTGGAGGCGCTAGCTGGCCCTCTGGCATTGGAAAGAGGGCCCTCCCATAATTCCACAGCAATCTCGCCGAACCATCTCTTTCTCGCACCACAGAACCGTTCCGAGGTGAGATCCGCATTTCCTGTGGAAGTGGAAAATTAGTCAGAACTTGCCCCAAGAAATCCTCTGTGCAGTCCCCTCTTCTTCGGAATGGAAACCATACTTAAGGATTTCAGTGAAATAATTGGGTGGCTGTCGTAATTACCGAGGCATGATCCCTGTCGCATAGCAAAGAGAATTCATTAAAGATAGGAACAGCTGTTTCTCAGGGTTTCAAAATTCAGAGCTGCCTTCTGTGTTCTGGGTGGATTGGAATCAGAAGACTCGGCCCACTACACCTCGTTCTGCACTATGGAGACATTTGGATACTTGTACAAGAACATATAGCTTAGGCAACACGATCCTGTTCTAAGAAGTTTCTTATTGTTCTATCATATAGAAAGCAAAAGACTCCATTAAAAGGCAGCCTCTGAGAGGCTCTTGGAAAATGGTGCTTCACAATCTCTTCAGTACTGAGTAGGCCCAGTTTAGCTAAGCAACCACACCCCAGCCCCTCACTGGGGGATTCTGGGGAGGGGCTCTACCACTGAGCCACACCCCCAGCCCCTCACTGGGGGATTCTGGGGAGGGGCTCTACCACTGAGCCACACCCCAGCCCCTCACTGGGGGATTCTGGGGAGGAGCTCTACCACTGAGCCACACCCCAGCCCCTCACTGGGGGATTCTAGGTAGGGGCTCTACCACTGAGCCACACCCCAGCCCCTCACTGGGGGATTCTAGGTAGGGGCTCTACCACTGAGCCACGCCCCAGCCCCTCACTGGGGGATTCTAGGCAGGGGCTCTACCACTGAGCCACACCCCAGCCCCTCACTGGGGGATTCTAGGCAGGGGCTCTACCACTGAGCCACACCCCAGCCCCTCACCGGGGGATTCTAGGCAGGGGCTCTACCACTGAACTTCACCCCCAGCCTTCTTTTTACTTTTGATTTGAATACAGATTCTCCTAAATTGCCGAGTAGCCTGGAAGGTGCTGCTTCCAGGAAGGCCTTAAGGTGCGATCCTGCCCCACCCCCAGCTTCCTGAGCACCACCAACCCCACTCTTTTGACAACACTCTTACTCCCCACCACAGAGAATCTGAATACTTAGTATCCTCTCAGTTTTAATTGACACCCAGAGTTTTTCCTAAGTCTAAATAATTACAAAGGATGATAATACTGATCTATTGTAAATATTGTCGCTTAGAAAAAAATGAAGCTGTCATATCACTCTTCCAAATACAGTCAATAAAACCTACACACGAACAGTTCAGTATCCATCATCCTTTACTTAGAAGGCACAGACCGGCTCTTTTTTTTTAATAGTCCAAAAATTTTTTAATTTTCTTTTCTCCCCTCGAACTCATATTTCCATCCCATTTCCCCTACAGAATGGCCTTCTAATGCAATATATTTTTATGCTTGGTAATATTTTATTAATCACCCCCTCATAATTCTCTCAACAAAAAAAGTATATAAGTTAAAATTACATTTTTTAATTACCTGTGACTATAAAGCTCTAGAATTAAACCTTTTTTTTTTCTGGCTTGAGCTAACAGCACATTTATGGGTATCCAATTTATCAAAGCCTACTCATTATACATTTTTGTAAATAATTATTGAGCATAAAAGTAAAATTTTTCTTACAGTTGCATCTCTCCACGAGATGAATGGGGTTGTCTTTTCTTTCCTCTATGTTCTTGTGAGCACCGCTGAGGATCACGGCTGCTGCGCTGAGAATTCAGAATCACACCTCTTCCTGTGTCTATGCTGTACACACATGCATGTGCATGCATGTGCACCTGTGGGGGGGTGCCCAAGCATGTGTATACAGAGGTCAGAGGTTAACACTGGGTGTCCTCCTCAGTCCCTCCCCATCATATTGTTTGAGACAGGATCCCCTCACTGATCCTGGAGTTCTCAAATCCAGCTAGGCAGCTAGGCAGGCTGTCCAGTGGGCTCCAGGGACTCCTCTGACTCTGCTGCCCAGTGCTGAAATTTCAGGCACACCACTGCTGCATGGTGCTGCAGGTCAAACTCCGACCCTCATGCTCACCCAGAAAGCTCTTTTCTGACCAAGCCATCTCCCCAGCCCCTTTTTATTTTTAGATAAAAGATAAAATAACAGTGGTGGATCGTTGGTTACAGTGGCACAAACCTGTAATCCCATTATTCAGGAGGCCAAGGCACAGAATGCACAGGAGTACTCCATTCCTCCTCTCCTTTGTATACAGTACAGGATCCCCATTCTAGGGAATGGTACCACCCACAGTGGGCAGATCTTCCCACATCAATTAACACAAGTGTGTCCAGAGTCCAATCTAACCTAGATCTTCCCTCACAGGAGTGCCTGAAAGCCTGTCTCCTTGGCTGTCTCATTCCAGTCTGAGGATGGGAACCCAAGGCTCTATTCATGCTATGCAAGGCTCTGCCAGATGAACTATACCCTCAACCCTATGGTTTTGTTTTTTACTGAAACAAAGTCTATGTACTCCTTGATGAATGCTGGCCTACTTAGCTCAGGGAAAGACTTTGAGGGCAGACATTTTTTTGCTTTTCCTTTCCAGAACTTATGTGAAGCTCTGGTGTGTGTGTGTGGGGGGGGTCACATTATTATTTTGGCAGAGCCAAGAATTATTCGGATGACAAATAGATCCCTGCTAGAGTAGACATGTAATCTTACAGCAAGAACAGACGGGTGAGGTTGGACAAAGCTAGGATATGCCGGGCTCAAAACGAATAGCTCAGTTCCTGCTTTCTTCCAAGTGCCGGCTATTGGCTCTGTTCCCTTGGCTATGCTTTAATAATCACAACCTGCATCCCAAAGAAGGCTTCATTCTTTTCTAAATGAGCAACTCAAAAACCCAGCTTCCAAACCCATGCAGTGGGAAACCCATGTTTGTAGGGCAAGCATCAGAATACCACCAAGAGAAAGACAGGGAGACAGACAGAGACGGACAGAGAAACAGAACCTGATTCTCATTGTCGATCAATTGACTGATTCAACCTCAGCAAATTCACCAACCAGGTGCAAAGGGGTGGGCTCTGTCCCTGAAATATCTGCCACCTCTGTGGTATGAATGGCCCTGGTCCTGGTCCCTGAGGAGGATCCAGGAATACAAAGATGCAGACTCTGGTAGAAGCAGGGCAAGTCAATCTGGGTCAAATTTTCAACCCTCCCCACTGGACAGTGTGCTATTTTCCTGTGTGTGTGTGTGTGTGTGTGTGTGTGTGTGTGTGTCTGTCTGTCTGTCTGTCTGTCTGTCTGTCTGTCTACATATACATGATGGCAATAGTTGATAGCAGGTATCTTTTTCTCCACCTTACTTTTTGAGATGGTATCTCTCCTTGACCCTTATTGGCTCTGTTAGGTTGCCTTGCAAGCTCCTGGGAGGGTCCTGTCTCCATCCCCCAGCACATGGGTTCTAGGGACACACCACCACACCCAGCTTTTGCACGGGAGGCGGGACTTGAGCTCAGTTCCTCATGCTTACACAACAATCATTTACCTCCTGAGACATCTCCTCAGCCCCTGTTGCCAGCTCCCTGTGATGTCTCTCCTCCCAGTCAGTCCTCCACTTTTCCCACACTCACCTGTCCCTTCTACCCTAGGTGATGCTAACACGTAACGTCAGTGCAGACTTTGCCCGTTACGTAGTCAGTCCCATAAGATAAACCCTACTTCAAGTACCAGCAGAAAACCCCAGTCTTCCAGCTAACGAGCTGTACATTTGCAGGTTTCTGTGAGTCGGTCTGCAGCCTCAGTAACTCACTAGAATGAATTAGGGAATCAAGAAAACACACACACACACACACACACACACACACACGGGGGAGGAAGGGGGTATGGCACACTTGGAGGCAAATAGCCCATTCCCCAAAATCATAATGCTGAATGACATCCCAGTAGGACCTGATCACTCACTCCACTCAGAGGTTAACAGCCCCAGGGTGTCCAGCCCGCCTGCTGGTAAAGCAGGTGGATGGTACCCAGTCAGATCTTTAGAAGCTGCCATTGAACCCGATCCAAGCCCCACCCCACCCCCCAACTATCCAGGCTCCTAGGGAGCCAGAGCCTGGTGATACCATGACTCATTAGCTTTTATTTTTAATTTCATGCCACTGAAGATGTACAGTAATGAGACTGCAAATGTCTCTCTATAAAAGGAGGATGGGTGGGGGTGGGGAGGAGAGAAAGTCAAGATAGACATATAAGAGATCAAAGGGGACTGGGCGTGTAGTTCCCGATAGAGTACTCTCCTAACACGCATGAAGGCTTGGTTTGGTCCCTGGCACCACCATGCCAGACGTGATGGTGCACATCTGGAATTCAGGTTCTCAGGAAGTTGAGATAGGAGGATGGAGAGTTCCAGGTCATTCTTAACTACGTAACAAATTTAAGGCCACCCTGAAACCCTATTGGGAGAGGGAGGGGGAGAGAAGGAGGAAGAGGAAGGGGGAGAGAAGGGATACCCCAAGACATAGGCAAGGACTGCACAGCTTAGGAAGAATTTTGTAAGGAATATACAACGTTCGTGAGGCTGAGGAAATGAATCATTGGGTAAAAGCACTTGCTATGCAAGTACAAGGTCCTGAGTTCAAATCCCCAGCCCTCATATAAAAGCCACACACGTGTTGGCATGTTAGCATGCAGCCATAACCCCGGGAGCTTTATGAGAAACTGGAGCCAGAGACAAGAGCTGTGCTGATCAACCTGGCTGGCACGCTCAACGGTAAAGCAACAAAGAGACCTTGCCTCAAACAAAGTAAAAGATGGGGGCCACGCCTGAGGTTACCCTTTAATCCAAACAGTCCGCTGGTAACATAGATAACTACACACGGGGAAGTCTAGCCTGGGTTAGACTGGACTAGGGGTCACCTAAAGTCCTTGTTTTTATAGGATTACCACTTTGGGGTTTTATTTTGTGATGCAGCCTCATGTAGCTCAGGCTGGTCTAGAACTCACTACATAGCCAAAGATGACCTTGAACTCCCAATCTTTCTCTCAAGTGCTGGGATTGTGGGCATTTGCCACCACCATGCCTGGAAAATCAGCTCTGTCACAGTCTAACGTAACTGTCCATCCCCAAATCACAGCTGAAGAACCAGAGGGCAGAGAACCGGGATCCTCAGCACACCAATCTCAGAGGAACATAATTCGGCACTGGCGATCTGTGGTCGGAAAGCCCCAGTTCCCTACCCATCCAAAGTGTATGAGGGTCCACCTCACCCTAGTCAGAACAGGTATCATCAGGAGACAAACAACGGGGATGAGGAGATGACTCAGACACTGAAGCGTTTGCCTTGCAAGCATGAGAACCTGAGCTTGAGCCCCCAGACTCTGCAAAGAGAACGGGCCAGGGTAGTGGTGACATTTCTGGGGTCTAATGGGGTGCCATGTTCTGTGTCACTGGATCAGGATGTCAGAGAGATTTGCTCGGGGTCCTTGAGTGTTGGCCACAACTCAGTCCTCCCTGCTCCCCTTCCTTCCCAGCAAGACCCCTCCCAACGGTCCCCCTCCATCTGGCGCAAACCTCTCTATCTCCCCAAGCTTCCTCTATCTACTCTCTGCCGCCATTTCGCTAAGGGAGATTGAGTCTCTCTTGAAAGGGCCTGACAAAACAGCTCACAGAAGTGTTTTTTATTTTAATAATAATCGGCAGCAGATGCTTCCCCAGCGAGACTCCGTGCTTGGGCTGTGATAAACACGGAGACTGGAAAGTCACTTTATTAAACCATAAATGTTCGTCACAAATCACAGCTAAATTAGCCCATGGCAGAAGCCGTGCAGATTCGGAGCCTGGGTAACTCCAGGGCGGAGGGAAAAGGTAATGACATACTCTGAATACCTCCGCATTAGGCTTTAAAAGTCTCGGATGTCGTTCCATCCTGTGCGGTTGGAGGTGCTTAGCATAAATGTGGCCATGTTTGGAACACCTTGAGGATGCAGAAAGGAAAAATTGCCTTTTTCACCAGCCCTAGTGGGATACTATGTCCACTTAGCAGAATAATATTACTAGATTTCTCTCCTAGGGTCTGTGAACTGTCTAGTCATAGGTTCTTGGCTCAATAACGGTGACAGGCCTGAGCTTTATCATGTAGAACAGGCCTTAGATCCAGTCAGGAAATGGTTGGTTACCCCATGACATTTGTGCCGCAGTTGCACCAGCGGGCATGGGTTTGCTTGGCCCGTTTGCTGGTCATTATTGAAGCATATCAGGGTTCCTAGCTGGGTGAGGCTGATGATTAATTATCTACTCAGGTAGCAGGACTGGCACCTTCCTGCACTGTGAAAGTGAGCCAGTCGGGATGAAGCTTCCAGAGCAGTACCAGCTTGAGTTCCCTGTGTCCCATCACTCAAGCGTGTGGTACCTTCGGCAACCTGAGCTTACCACATCACATTCTGGAGGGTAGCCGAGAACACTGGCAATAGCCTAGAATGTTTGTGGGTCTTCGTAACCTCACTGGCCACAACAACTCTAGGAGAGTTGAGTCATTTCAGGGACTTAGTTTTTTTGTCTGTTTGTTAGCCTCTGGTATCTAGTAGGTATTGCTCTGTTACAGGGCAATTCCAATTTAACTCCTTTCAAGCATATGTATAGATATATTTTAAGAAGCTTCCACAATAGTCTGTTTCCATCTGACTGACTTTTTAATCCCTTTCTGTCCCATGATGCCCTTTCATCCCTTTATATCAGAATACTCTGTCTCCCCTCCCTTGAGCAGCCTCACCTGGGCCCTTAGTAGCTTTGTGACCTCCACGGCTATTCCAAGTAAACTGCATGTGATTCAAAGCTAACATCTACAAATGAGAGAATACACACCACATGTGTCTTTCCGGGCCTGGGTTACATCTCTCAGGATGATTGTTTCCAGGCCCACTCCATTACCTGTGAAATTTATAATTGTATTTTTCTTAGTAGCTGAGTAATGTCTCACTGAGTGAATATACTACATTTTAATTCTCATTCCATAGCAAAAGCTGTTCCCTTTCTTCTTTCTTTCCCTTTTTAACAACAACAATAATAATATCCTTGGGTATTTGAGAACAGGTTTTATGGTAACATGGCACAATGTTCTTCAATATTTTCTTTCCTGTTCAGGGGGAGCTGAGGGAAGATAGTTTGTATCCATAGTGATCAGTTTCCAAGCTGGTGCCAGTGAATTCCGCGGCCCCTCCCACCCCACCCAGGATCCGTCCTGAGGGACCCTCTCCATGATGAATAGAACTCTGTAGCCAACAGAACAGGGCAGAAGTGACAGCAGAGGCTAGTCACGGAAGGCATTATGATATCCATATTGAACTACTCATCTGAAGCCAGCTGCCATGCTGTGAGGGTGCTCCAGTTGCTACCAAAAGGTCTCCACAGTGAGACACTGAGGCCTTTATCCCTTGCCAGGCCCTACTGCTAAGGCATGCTGCTAAGCCATCTTGGAGCAAATTTTCCAGCTCTGGTCAAGCCTCTGGATGACACCAGCCTCAACTGACCGCTTTGTGGGGCGGCTCACAGCTGCCTGTAAGTCCAACTCCAGGGCATCCAATGGCCTCTCTGGTTTCCGTGGGTAACTGCACACCTGTGCATATGCACACAGAGAAGCACATGTACACATAGATAAAATGAATATATCATTTAGTGTTGTTACCTAAAACCTAGTGGTATGGTCGCTTTGGTTTCTACAACTTGAGAAGCGAAAGGATTCAAAACAAATTTAAAAAAATGTGAACTTTGCTTCTGAAAATCCCCATTTAATATTTTGGACCCACGTTGAAACAAAAAAGCAAAGCTATGGGTCAGGGAGAGTGTACTGTCATCTGTCATTCCATGACACATGAGTGCATTGATTCGTGGACCTACAACTCCCAGGGAGACCCCAGCACAGAAGCAGCATCAGGGGCGGCGCTCTGGCTGATCCTGAATCAGTGTGGTTCTCTCCCGCATGGAGGATAATGTGGCCAGAAACAAGGTGGGTGGGTGGTGAAAAGAAGCTGTAGGAGGCCTTCTCTGTGGCATGACTCATGTTCACGCAATGCTTGCTCGTGCTGGCATTTATCGCCCTTCTACTTATGCCCCTACAAGTCTATCCCCTGGCCATATTTTCTCATCAGCACCAGGATGCCTCTGGTACTCTTACACCCTAAGAGCACTAATCATGAAAAAAAAAAATCTCAACAAGGCCCAAATAAAAAGACCAAAGAAAAGGAAAGAAGAAAAAAAAAACATATTTTGGTTTCTCATCACTTTCTGCCTTTTTTATTAAAATACCTGTCCATCACAATTATGAATCCTGAACTCTAATGAGCTGCCAGTATTACTGTTGTTTATTACTTCAATGTGAGTGGTTTTTTTTTTAACTATTATTATATTTGTTTGGGCTGAGGCTCAGGAGTGCATTTTACTGCCTTCCTCATGAGTGGCTTTAAAATATTTGATTTAAGCTGTCAGAATGCAAATAACTGCAGACATGCTCATGTGTGGAGGCTCCAGGGAGGGTTTACAGTTGGAGGGAGGGGAAATGAATAGATATAGTGCTGCTGACATATGAAAATGGTCTCTGTATTTACAAAAAGAAAAACAAATATTTTTGAAGTCATAAAAATATGAGAAAGGGAGAATGGGAGCCAGGCAAAAGTCTAACAGTGTAACTTTTTTCCCCTCTGTGTGCATGTGTGTGTGCATGTGCATGTCATGCATGTGCAGGTACCATTAAAGAGGGCATTGGGCCCCTGGAACTGGAATAAGAGGCTGCCCATTGTGGGTGCCGAGAACAAAACTTGGTTCCTTTGCAAGCACTCTTAAGCACTGAATTATTTCCCACCCCTCTTGTAGAGGCTCAGGTAGCCTACTTTGAAGAGTATGTTAGCCTGCACTTCTTTTCCTTGGCCACTGAAGAATCCATTGAAATGACAAAGTTACCTCTGGATCCCTTCCCAGTAGGCAGGGTATACCTAGAAATGTTGGTTTCTGTTAGGCACATGGAGGGCTCTGCTGCCAGGAGACAGAAACAGGTACCAAAGGAACCAAGTTGCAAAGTGGCCCTGCTGGACTTTTCAATGGTGTCCTTTGTAATGACAAAGGACAGTGAAAGCTAATGACTGCTATTCAAGACTGAACCAGCCCCAATCAGCTATAGTCAGCCATCACTCTCTGTTAATGGGGTAAGAGGCTCCAGGGAGCTGTCAGGCTCATTACTTAGGAATGTATGTTTGCCGGTTCTGAGAAGCCAGTGTGTCATTGGTAAGACTGTGGCCGCCCAGTTGGAGACTTTACAGCTCTTCTAGATGAACCAGAACTGGCCCCACATTAGATAAATCACCCCCCACTGTTGATCAGCTTTCCGCTGCTGGGACAAAATCCCTAAGAGAATTAACTTAAGAGAAGAAGGTTTTGTTTTGGCTCACGGCTTAAAGGGTTCAAGTCCATGGTCACTGGGCTCCATTGCTTCTGTTAATGTCAAGAAGAGAAGCATTGTGGTAGTGCAAAATGGCTCACATCACGGGTGACAGGAAGCAGGGAGAGAGGAGATGGAAAGGAAGGATCAGGGGAAGATCTAGACCCTTGAGAGTCCACTTTTTTCAACTAGGTCTCACCTACCTTTCCATCACCACCCAACAGTCCTTTCAGCTGTGACCCATCAAGGGATGACTCCATCAACGAGGTCAGAGCCTTTGAGACCCAACCACTTCTCCAGTGCCCCACCCCCTGAGCACTGATGTGCTGGGGACCAAGACTTTAACATGTGACTTTTTTTTTTTTTTTTTTTTTTGGCTTTTCGAGACAGGGTTTCTCTGTGTAGCCCTGGCTGTCCTGGAACTCACTTTGTAGACCAGACTGGCCTCGAACTCAGAAATCCTCCTGCCTCTGCCTCCTGAGTGCTGGGATTAAAGGCGTGCACCACCACGCCCGGCTTAACATGTGACTCTTTAGAGAACACATCCACTAAACCAAAGTCCAAAGTCAGAGCAAGGTATTTTGAGAAACCCGAAGGGTCAGCAGCAGCAGAACTTTTATACCTATATGTTGTTATTAATTGTTCTACAGCATAACTTTTATAACTATACATTGTTATAATTGTTCTACTGTATTACTAGTCAGTAATTGTGTGTGTGTGTGTATGTGTGTACACTCTTGTGCGTATATGCACGTGTGCACATTTATCCTCATGTATATGTCTGTGTATGCATGTGGAGGCCAAAAGTCAATGTCAGGCTCTTTCTCAGTCACTCTTTCACCTATTTTTTCTTTTTGAGATGGAACATTAGCTGCTTTTCTATTGCTGTGATCAAACATGGCAACCAAGGCAACTTTTCAGAAGGAAGGGTTAATTTGGGGCCTTATGGTTCAAGAAGGATCAATGTTCATCACCATCGTGGTGGGCAGAATGACAGCAGGCAGGCATGGGGCTGGAGCAGCTGCTGAGAGCTCAAACTCCAACCCACAAATAGGAAACAGAGAGCACTGTTTTCATTTTAAAAACGGAAAACTTAGGATGATCAACTTGACTACACCCAGAGACGCCAATGAGTATGTCTGAGACACAGATTTGTGTATCAGCCACTCAGCCAAAATGATCCTCGCTGCTGTAAGAGACCCCTGGCCTTCTTTCATCAGGGATCTTTCCAGAGAGCAAATAGTTGTTGGCACAAACACATGTATTTTCTAAGGTCTACCACATATTATTTTTTTTTTTCAAAAAATTTTATTAGTCAGAATAAGAGAGGATTTGAGCACTAACCAATAACTCTCCCAGCTAAGTGACTTGATGCAGTACTGATTTCTCTCTAGCTCACAGATCCAGCAGGTGCAGGAAGAGCCTGGGGAGGGACCGACGTGCATGCTTTCATCCATATGGTTACTCAGTGGGTCAAAGTGGTTGAAGATTTCTCAATCACCAAGACAGGGGAGGAGTGGGAGACTGGTGGTAGCGTCTAAGCTCTACCACTGAGCGACACCCCAGTCCCTCACTGGGAGATTTTAGATAGGGTCCTACCACTGAGCCACTCCCCAGCCCCCTCACGCAGTGATGCAAATGCTCTATCAGTGAGCCATGTCCCCAGCACTGTTTTCTTATTTATGTATTTATGTACTTGTTTGCTTATGTATGTATTATGTATGTGTGTATTTAATATATATGTGTACTCTAGCTGCATGTACAGCTGCATGCCAGAAGAGGGCATCAGATCCCAGTATAGATGGTTGTGAGCCACTGGGTTCCTAGGAATTGAACTCAGGACCTCTGGAAAAGCAGACAGTGCTCTTAACTGCCCGAGCCTTCTCTCTGGCCCCTTGTTTTCTTTTTATTATTTGAGACCTGGCCTCCCTAAGTTGCCCAGCTAGCCTTGAATTCACTTTGTGCCCCAAACAGGACTACAACTTACAATCCTCCTGCATCAGCTTTTGAGTCTCTGTGATAACAAGCGTGGACTACCGGGTCCTAGTCTCTGCTGGAATATTTACAGAAAGGATGCTTCCGAGGCCCCCACTCCTCAGTTCTTCCATAAGAAAGTGATACAGACCACTCCTTTACGTGACTCTCTTAGAGTCTGACCACATAGTCGGACATACCGGCAGGGATGCAGCTTCCACAAATTGGGGAGAGGGTATACAAGGTATTGGTGATCAGTTGTTAAGCCAGAATATATGGCGAACACACACACCTCATTCTAAATGTCTGCTGCAGCTGAGTGGCTCAGAGCTGGAGATACACTCTGGATCTTTCTGCTCCTCTGTCTTTCCTTCAGGAGTGCACTATTTATTATTTTATTCCAATTTTTTCCCTTAATGGCCTCTCTGTGGCTGCATGAGTTATGCTGTGATTTTTACGTGCGTGCCCGTGTGAATTGTAAAGCTGTTATTTCTTCATTTAAGTAGTTTTAAGTTTGCACGCCCACCTTTCAATGGGGATCAGAGGGTTCAATTCGCCTGGTGATAACATCTTTGTTCTGGTATTATGGTGTTGGTTATGACATCCATGGGTCTGATTTAACAAACTTCATAATGTATTCAGTAGTTGATGGCTGGAGCCTAATTGGACACGAATTGATAATGCCATGCAGTGTTGTAATTAAATTGCGGTAAAATTATCCCATCAAATACTGTATATGCACCCGCTCACGAAGCCATCAGCGGCCTTTGTTTTGTGTACGGTCAATTACATTTTCAAAATGGAAATTCTCAGAAGACTCCAACAGATGAATCAAGACGGAAAAAAAAAAAAAAACAAACAAAAAGGCCAACTCAGGCCTTTAGCCTCCTCTGCACTGACACGGAACCACTCAGAGAAACGTTGTTTCCCAACGATGAGAAAAATGAATTTTCCAAGGAGGTAGTTTGGGGGTGTGATTCATCTTCCATGTTTATTCCAGTGACCATACGGTTAGAGGAGCCCTCGGGTAGCTTTGGTGCAATGAGAAGAAAGTTGTTCATACATCACCATGAGGCATCCGGGCCACGCAAGAAAGAGCAAACAGGAAGTCCTTTTCCTAAAGCTAGCACGTTGAGGATGCCACGCTAAGACAGATATGCATGGGGACGGAGTGAGGGTGAAGCTCATTAACCCTGATTACTTTTTGCTCTGTGGTGAATTATTGAACCATGAGGGCATCTTTGGGTCTAAGATTCCATCTGGGGTCTGAGACACTCCGTCTGGAACTATTCTAAGGAAATTAGATCTAGTAACACAGGCCTGCTATCCACCTACTCAGGAGACTGAGACAGGAGGATCCCCAAATTTAAGACTAGCCTGGACTAATGAGTGAATTCAAAATCAGTGTGGACAAATTCATGAGTCTCTGTTCCAAAGTTAAAAGGAAAAGGAGGGCCAGGGTTAGAGCTCAGCAGTAGAGTGCTTGTCTGGAATCCCCAGTGAGGGGCTGGGGTGTGGCTCAGTGATAGAGACCCTGCCTAGAATCCCCCAGTGAGGGGCTGGGGGTGTGGCTCAGTGGTAGAGCTCCTGCCTAGAATCCTCCAGTGAGGGGCTGGGGGTGTGGCTCAGTGGTAGAGCTCCTGCCTAGAATTCCCCAGTGAGGGGCTGGGGGTGTAGCTCAGTGGTAGAGCCCCTGCCTAGAATCCCCCAGTGTGGGGCTGGGGGTGTGGTTCAGTGGTAGAGCCCCTGCCTAGAATCCCCCAGTGAGGGGCTGGGGTGTGGCTCAGTGGTAGAGCTCCAGACTAGTATGTGCAAGGCCATATGATCAGTTCCAGGTGCTTCAGTAAGCAAATAAGCCAATAAATAAATTCTAGAAGAAGAATTAAGGACAACATGGGAAATGGAGAAACTCCCTCTCACCCACAAGGGTTTGCGCTGCCTTTTTATCAGCTTTTTTGCTGTGCTTGAGTGGAAGCTGTCCAACTCTGAAAAAAGCAGAGGAGAGCAATGCCCTCATAATGAGCTGTCTGGAGTGTTCCCTCTCGTTTGAGTTATGAGCACTGATTAGTTCCAGGGGGACTCCTCCACCTGAGCTGGCCCCCATGCTCTCCCTACCGCCCCCTGGTGGTAAGAAGCATAATGTCAGTTAGCTGAACTCCAGCTAAGACAGCTGCTGGTGGCATAGGCCAGCATTCCTGAGACTGAACCAGAGGCCAGTCTGGGCTTCATAGCTTCTTTCAGACAAAATAAAAGTTAAAAATAAAATAAAAATAAAAATAGGCTGACAAGATGGCTTAGCAGCTAAGGGCACTTGCAGCCAAACCTGACAACCTGAGTTTGATTCCCAAGACCCATGTGGTAGGAGAAGAGAGCTGACTTCTACAAGTTGTCCTCTGATCTCCACCCCTGCACCATGGCACATGTGGGCCCACACACATGCACATGCCCACAAAACAAATGACTAAAAATGTAACAAAACAAACTTTAAAGGGGCGAGAAAATAGCATCAACAAAAGTAATGCATATGTACATTTCTACCTAGATATAGTTGTAGAGATTAGAGATGTGGCTCAGTGTCAGATTCTTGCCTATGATTACAAGACCCTGGGTTCCAATCCCAGCACTAAAAAAATAAAAACTGAGGGTGAAAAGATGACTCAGGGGTCAGAGTATTTCCTGTTCTTCCAGTGGACCCAGGGTTCCATTCCCAGCACCCCTTTGTCAGGTGGCTTCCAACCAGTTCTAAGTCAGGTCTAGGGGATCTCTTCTGACCTCTGATGTTATATATACACACACATGGCACATATATATAGAGAGAGAGACAGAGAGACAGAGAGACAAAGACAGACACAGAGAGAGGCAGAGACACACACAGAGAGAGAAATAAAAATAAAATAAACCTTTTAAAACAATACATCCACCGAGACCCACCTCCAGTGGTGCAGTCAGGGGCTCTCCAGCCCTCCCTTAGCTTCTGTTAGTCACTTGAATGATTCACAAACTCCAGAGATTGCGTAACAGCAGTGTGTGTCATCCATCACTTCTGTGGTTAGCACAGGCAAAAATAATATCACCATATCATGGAGCCAGGGCTTGAGTGAAGTGGGCCTAAATGCTCTGGCCAGGCAGTCCCTGGACACGGGGACCAGCAAGGCCGAAATCCTTACCCTAAGACCGTCTGTGCCTGTCTAGAAAGTGGATCTTGGTTACTCAATCGCCTTTCATTTGGCTTTTGTGTGGTTTGGTTTGAGGTTCGTTTTTGTTTTTAGCTATGGGTAGGTGTGTCCTTGTATGTGTATATGTGTGTGTGCATGTGGGTGCAGGATCTCATGGAGGCCAGAAGAGGGAGCTGCAGCTCTTAGAGATGAAGTTACAAGAGGTTGTGAGCGTGCTGGAAGCTGAACTGAGTCCTCTGCAAGAGCAGCAAATGCTCTTAACTGCCATGTCATTGCTCCAGCCCCCTCGCTTTCTGTGTTCTGAGACGATGTCTCACATAACCCAGTTGGCCTTGAACTCATGTTATATAGTCGAGAATGATGCTCCTGGCACCATCTCCCAAACACTAGGGTTACAGGTATCAACTGTCATGCCTGGCTTTCTTTTGTTTCGTTGTTTGTAGCTTTTACTTCATACAGGCAACACACACACACACACACACAGAGAGAGAGAGAGAGAGAGAGAGAGAGAGAGAGAGCCTAGAATTGGGTGAGGGGACAGAAAGCCAAAAGGAAGACATCACCCACCATTATCTTAGCTGGATATCAATCCCAGAATCCTCCCTGAGTTATCTGTCTCTCCCCATAGACTCAGCATGCATCCATTTGTTAGGGCTGCTGAAGCAGAAATAGTACAAGCTTAGGGTAGGTAGGGCTAAAACAACAGAGATCCATCATCTCCGGGCTCTGAGGAGCTGAAGGCCAAGAGCACTGTGTCAGCCAGGCTGTTTCCTTCAGGGGCCTTGAAGGATGGAGCCTACACCAAATCTTGGTCCCAAAGGTACCTTGTAGCCGAGTAACTCAAAGATTCCTAGCTTTCTCCCTGTGGACATCAGCCTTTTCAATGTGTGCGTGTGTGTGTGTGTGTGTGTGTGTGTGTGTGTGAGAGAGAGAGAGAGAGAGAGAGAGAGAGAGAGAGAGAGAGAGAGAGAGAGAGGAAGGACATGGGATCCGCTGGAATTGGAGTTACAGGTGGGCTGCCTGAAATGGGTGCTGGGAACTGAGCTCAGGTCCTCTCTCTGCAAGAGCAGCAGTAAATCTTAACAGCTCTGCCATCTCTCCAGACCCAGACAGCATGCCTATTACATCTAAATGTTCGCCTTTTATTTCGCTGCCTTTGTTATTAAAAACAAATAAACAAGCCTACCTTTTCTTTGTGTGTGTACCTATGCACGTGTGTCTGTGTGTTTCTGAAGGCCAGAGGCCAACCTTGGGTGGCACTCCTCAGAACACTGTCCACCTCGATTCTTTGAGACCGGGTCCCTCGTTGGCCTGAGGCGTGTCAGGTGGGCTGAGGCAGGCTGAGAGAGCTCCAGGGAGCCCCTTGCCTCTGCCTCCCCACGCTGAGATCACAAGTGTGCACAGTGCAGGCTCTCCTCCTACTCAGGGCCTCCTGACTGCACAGCAAGCACTTTTGCTGACCAAACTCTCTCTCCAGCCTGGTTTTGTTCGGTTGTTTGGTTTTGGTTTTGGTTTTGGAGACACACCGTCTTACTATGTAGCTCAGGCTGACCTCAGAACCGAAAGCCCCTTGCCTCAGCCTTTCACATATTGGGATGACGGGCACACGTCATTGTGCTCAATCCAATATCCCTTTTTAATGAGGACCTCAATGAGATTGGACTGGCGCCTGCCTGAATGGCCTCATTATAAATATCTAAAGGTTCTCTAGATGAGGTCACACACCAAGGTGCTGGGGTATGAATTATGATGACGACTGATTCCCCACTGTCCCCATCGTGTCTAGGCATGGGGGCATCGTTCTCTAGTGGAAGTTCCAATCCTTTTACCAATGGAACTGTGTCGGCTCAGGGCCACTGTGTCCCCTCACTGTAATTCTGTGGCTGAGATGATGGCTCAGTCTGTAAAGTGTTCACTTTGCAAACCTGAGTTCAAGTCCCGGAATCTGTCTTAAAACAAGATACAGGTGGGCTGATACACACGCTTGTAATCCCAGTTCTGGGGAGGTAGTCACAGGCACATCCCTGGGGCTCACAGGTCACACACATGCAAAAATGGTTCTGATCCGGCTATGGAAAGGCAGCCCTCCTACCCCCGATACTACCACAGGGCTTTATCTAGGCCACTGTCACCGATGGAGCCTCTCCAGGCTACGTTTTAATACCTTCTCAGGAGCCCAAGTCTTTTGCCTCTCCCCAGCTCAAAATCTCATGATATCTGGGGCTTCCTCAGCCACCATCTGGGAGGGAGAAGGGCTGTCTTTAATCTCTGAGCTCTGAATCTAGGGGTGGTTATTGGGGGGTTGTGAGTAGGGCAAGAACAAAAGTCCAGGCGGCAAGCATTGAATCCGGGCTGGGACAGCCTGGACACAGCTGTTAGGTGTTCCAGTGCAACCAGCAAAATCAAGTGCTCGCAGCTGGTGGGGTAGCTAGCTGCGTGTGTTACATGAACCTGTAAGCATTCAATTGTGTGGAAGTGTGTGTCCTGGTGTGTACGAGCACATGTGTGAAGTGTGTGTGCTTGCATGTGCATGAGTGCGTACATGCATTGGGGGGGGCGTGCATTTGTGTGTGCGCATATGTGTGCGTGTGCTCTCACACACGTGTGGAGATCAGAGAATGACATCAGGTGTCGTCTTCAGTTATCTTCCACTTTATTTTTCCGAGACGGGCTCTCTCACTAAAGCTGGGGCTCATATCAGCAGCTAGCCAGCAAACCTCAGGAATCTCCCTGTCCCTGTCCCTGTCCCTGTCCCCTCCTCCAGTGCTGTGGTGCAGATGCATGCTGCCACACTAGGCGTTTTACATGGATTTGGGGTGTCAAACTTGGGTCTTCGCCTCTGTCACAAAAGCTCTACCCACTGAGCCATCTCTCAAGCCCCACAGCTGTCTTTTGGCAGGACCTTTCCCCAGAGTGATTTAGAAGGTCCAGCTGGCGCAGCCCCAGAGGTAGATTCTCCTCCCTCCCCTGTCACCATGCAGAATGGGTAACCCACAGCCAACCCTCACGTGCACAGGCAACAGCTTGGAAGGGCCAGGAACTACACATCTGTTCCCAACAGAAACCTAAAGAGCATTTAATTGGGTTCCCCTAATGCTCCGAATTCATTTATCTCCTGACAAATTGTGGACTCATGTCTAAATTAAGTTAGAGAAAACCAGACTGTTGATTTTTCAATCAAAGGCAAACAAGTATAGTGCTCCCCGTGCTCTGGGAGCCAGGCTTCTGCGGTACAAACCAAGGCTCCTTTGAGGCTGCGGGTCCATGGACTTGTAGTAGCTAGGGACTGGTGTGCGTAGCAGGGTGTGTCTGGTAGAGAGAGCTGTGTGAGAGTCATCAAGAAAGTCAATCTGTCAGAGGTTTTTTTTTTTGTTTTTGTTTTTGTTTTTTTTTTAAAGAAAGAGGTGGCTGCCAGTACAAGGTCAAGGGCAGATGTGTTCCCAAGGGGACCCTGACTAACAGCTGGTCTGCATTTAGCAAGAGAAACGACAGTACACAGTAAACAGTGATACGCCATGCCCAAAAGGATCTTTAAACTGTAATTAGGGTCTGGGGACATGGCTCATTGGTGAAGTGCCTGCCAAGCAAGCATGAGGACCTGAGTTTGGGTCCCAGTAAAAATCAGGTGTGTTGGCAAGTGTCTATAATGCCACACTGGGGCGAGGGGTGGGGGGAGACAAGCAGATCCCTGGAGGGGACTGGCCAGGTAGCCTAGGCTGCTCAGTCAGCTAGGGGCTCAGGGAGAAACCCTGTCTCAAAGCCCAAGGCAGAGGGGTTGCAGAGAGGGGTGGGGGGGTCAGAGGGCTCCCAGCTGCTGTGACTCCAGACCCAGGAGGTCCAGTGCCATCTTCTGGCCTCTGCAGTCGTATGCACACAGATACATATAATTTAAAATAAAGATGGAATCTTTTTGAAAATAAGGAAACGAATGATAGAGGAATATATCCAACGTTAACCTCTGACCCCCCACACACACAGCCATGGGCATACATCCACAAGCACATACATGCACACACACACACACACACACACACACACCCCAGAGAGGGTTTGCACTTGACCTCGTCCTGTTCCCATCCTCTCCTTCCTGTTGCAAAAAAAAAAGTCCCTACAAAGAGTACATTGTGACCAGCATGTTACCAATGAAAGAACAGAGACTCTCAGAAAACACAAGTAGCTTGTCCTAATGTCCAGACAGAAGCTGCAGTCCACACACTGTGCTGCCAGATGCCCAGTGCTGGTTCGGAGGCGCTCACTGTTTCTGTCAGGACTGTGTCCACAGATCTGGAGTGGAGGTGGGGGTTGATCTGCCCTGCAATCTCAGTTCCCTGGGCTATGGGAATTGCAGAGGCTGACAAGCCCTGAGCAGGTCAATGAGGACACTCTTTGATAATTCGGATTCAGTCTCCATTGGGACTCTGGATAGCAACCATGCAAATTCTCCAACAAAGAGTAGGGTGTGTGGCTCAGTGATAGAGCACCTACCTAGAATCCCCCAGTGAGGGGCTGAGGGCGTGGCTCAGTGGTAGAGCTCCTGTCTGGAATCCCCCAGTGAGGGACTGGGGGCGTGGCTCAGGGGGCGTGGCTCAGTGGTAGAACCCCTGCCTAGAATCCCCCAGTGAGGGGCTGGAGTGTGGCTCAGTGGCAGAGCCCCTGCCTAGAATCCCCCAGTGAGGGGCTGGAGTGTGGCTCAGTGGCAGAGCCTATATCTAGAATAAGGGAATACCTGAGTTCCATCCCTAGAACTGGGAAGAATCTACCTCCAAATACAATCACATTCTAAAGTAAGAGAAACCGTGATTTGAAATACAACTTTGGGGGACATAGCTCAGCCTATAAACGTCCTCCTTACAGGAAGATTTTCCATAGCCAGCTCTCATGCTGCTTTTCTAACTTTAAGTCCTAAAGGAGCGCGTGGTACCACTGGACACACCCTGGCTTCCTCCTTCCAGCCTCTTCCCCACTCTACCTGTGAGGTTGAAAGTCACCCTAAAGGGAGCAGGGACCCCCCCATGTTCCCATGTTTTCCGTACTATCATCTGTGGACATAGGACAGCGTCAGGCATACAGTAGGCACTTGGCAGTTACTGAAGGAATAGCCTTGAGCCTGCTCTAAGCAGGCTCCACCCTGGGAGGCTACCATCCTCTGGGGAGAACGAGCAATCTCCCAGCATGCAAAGTGTCCAGGCAAGGACACAGGGAAGGCAGCAGGTTCTCTGCCCTCCTGTAGAACTGCAGAGGACAAGGGCAGAGCAGAGAGCCTCATTCAGCTCTTTGGAAGGTCTCCTCTGATCGGCTCTGGAAAGGAGCCTCTCATTCAGAGGTATATGGCAGAGTTGAGAACCTGCTTCCTTTCCCACAGAAAGCCCAGCCTCCCCCTCCCAACCCCCATCCCTGTGCTTGGAGGACAAGAAGAGATGCCCCAGCATTTCAGCAAAATTTAATGCACTACATGCAAAAATAGCCCATCGGCAAATAGATGCCTGGCGTGCCTGTGCTGTGGCTCTTTCCCTACCCCATTCCCAAACCCAAATAGATGAGGCATCCCCCCATCCACGGGGAGATGGAGTTTCTCACACATACCCCCCCACTTGCTTCCAGGGACACCCCCAACCCTCCCTGGTGCTCACAGAGGCCTTTACTCCCAGGGTGCAATGCTTCCACGGCCTGCTTTTTAATTAATCTTCTCTCGCCCCGTGCTGTGCAGTTTCAACAGAGCCTGAGACCCCTCCAGTGGTGGATGTCACTGCTCCCCAGGAGTATCCCAGTAGGAGCCCTGTGCCTGCATGCCTTAATTAGGCAAGTTAATTACTTGCCAACTTGAAGGGCTGAGCAGGCCTCTGCAGGAAGCATACCTCCCAGAGTTGTTCTGGAATCTCACAGACCCAGGATATCCCTGTCTCCCACGGGGCACACAGCTGAGGAGGGGGTATCTGAACACCCCACAATCCCACATTCATTGTCTAATCAAGAAATCCAGCTGAATATGTGAGAGTACACACCTGTAATCCTAGCATCCAAGAGGATGAGTCAAAGGAGCGTGGGTTCAAGGTCAGCCTGGGCTGTGCGGACGAACCCTGACTTTAAAATAATAACTTTAAATAGACAAAGAAAGTCAGGCATAGCATAGCAAAAGTTTTTGAGATGAGAATGTGGCTCAGTGGTAGAGCCCCTGCCTAGAATCCCCCAGTGAGGGGCTAGGGCGTGGCTCAGTGGTAGAGCACCCACCTAGAATCCACAAATAAGGGGCTGAGCACATGACTCAGTGCTAGAGTGCCTGCTTAGAGTCTACCAGTGAGGCGCTAGAAGTATGGCTCAGTGGGTAGAGTACCTCCCCAACATGTGCAAAACCTTGGGTTCAGTCTCCAGCATGGCAATGAAAATCTTTAATCCAAGCAGGGACTTCAGACACAAAGTGGGAAGTTGGTGTGTTCTGGAAAGATTCCCTACATCAAAGACCTCATTGCCTGCTAGAATAGCTCTTGTTCTCTCTGTACCCACCGCGTAAGGGCTGATGGTGGGGGCAGTGGTCACGGAGATAACCCACAGAGCACAACACAGCACAGGCACCAACTCCCCTGGCTTTGGCCCAGATCCTAGCCTCCATTCCTGTTATTTCTGCCTCCATGGCAGGTTCAGTCCCAGCTCCAGCATGCTCACCATTCATTAGGTTTGAGAACATCTAGTTCTCGTTCCCACCAACTTACCAGAGTTTTCTAGGAGGCATGGAACCCCTCTTTACGAATGAATAAACTGCTCTTCCAGAGGACCAGAGTTTGGTGACCAGCACTCACAACTGCTTGTAACTCCAGCTCCAAGGGATCTGATGCCTCTGCAGGCACCCAGAACATACGCACATCACACACACACACACACACACACACACACACACACACATTAAAAATAGAACACGGGGCTGGTGAGATGGCTCAGCGGGTAAGAGCACCCAACTGTCATGAGTTCAAATCCCAGCAACCACATGGTGGCTCACAACCATCTGTAATGAGATCTGACACCCTCTTCTGGAGTGTCTGAAGACAGCTACAGTGTACTTACATATAATAAATAAATAAATCTTTTAAAAAAAAATAGAACAGATTTTTTTTTTCTGAGACAGGGTTTCTCTGTGTATCACTGGCTGCCTGGAACTTGATCTGTAGACAAAACTAGCCCAGAACTCAGAGATCCACCTACCTAGGTGCTCTGCGTGCAAGGATTAAAGAAATGCACCACCACCACCTGACTTCTTTTCTTTTCTTTTCTCCTTTCTTTTTTCTTTTCTTTTCTTTCCTTTTCTCTCCTTTTCTTCTTTCTTTCTTTCTTTTCTTCCTTCTTTCCTCCCTTTTTTTTTTTTTAAGGAAAATGTATTGATTATTCTCTTGCTCCAGCTTTGGGGTGCTATAAATCTATTTGGCTAGGAATTATTTTCAGATATCTAACTGACCATCAATGTAGAGACATCCAGAAGGCAATTGTGCATGTGAATCTGCAGTTTAATGGGAGTCTAGCCTGGAGATAGAAATTCAGGGGTTATTGATAAAGTGATGATTTGAAAGCTAGTAGACCAGAGAATTAGCACTGAGGTCGAAGGTCTGAGCTGTGAGAAGCAACCACAGGAGTCTGTCGGGGAGAAGGGGAAGATCCTGGCGGACCAACCAGTGACATAGGAGGCTAAGCGGGAGATGTGGGGTCCAGCAAACCAAGGAAAAAAGATCTCCCAGAGTAAGGAATTGTGCCTAGCTGGGTTGTGTTGGCCGAGGGCTAGAACTGACTTTTGCAGGCCCAGTGCTCAGCCAGTGTGGGATCAGTCAGGAAAGCCGACTGATCAGAGGCAAGCCGGGGCTGCGGAGGATTTGAGTGTGGAGTTTCGTCACAAAGCATAGCAACAAAGCTGAGTGGCTGGAGTAAAATGGGGGTTGAGGGAAAGGATTTTTTGGTTTTGTTTTGCTTTATTTTTGAGACTTGGTTTCACTATATAGTCCAGGCGAGTCTCCAACTCACGATCCTCCCGCCTCAGCCTTCCAAGTGCTGGGATTACAGGCCTGTACCACCACACCCGGTTAGAGAGAGAGGGTTTTATTGTTTTTTTATAAGATGAGAGAACAGTGACATCATTTCTCAAACAGGGACAGAGTAAAAGGCATGGGTGTGTTGCTGATGCAAAATCGTGCTTCTTGAGTCTCACATCCCAGGGGGCTTTTACCAAATCCAGAAGGTCGCAGGCGGCCTACCAGCTCCTGAGGCCACCCCCAGACAGATGTCACTGCTCTCCTAACGGTGACAGTGTGAGGTGGATGCCAGGCCTGGAACTGGCTCCTGCCCCCTCCCTCCCCCTCCCTAGCTGAATAATTTAGGTTCTATTCTAAGTTAAAACCAAATAAAGCAATTTAGAATGACTAATTCCTAGTGGAATTTATGTTCCCCAAATGCCTTGCCGGTAACAACGCTAGGAGCCATTTGTCCCTTTTATTTTAGCTGTGTGACTTCGCCGAGGAGCTCCTCACTCGGGGTGGCCTTGTTTCTAGCCCCAGAAACAAGACAGCCATGAGTGAGTCTCTCAACATTTTTGCCCCACCTCCCCCTTTTCAGACAGCATCACACATAGCCCAGGCTGGCCCTGAATGATGATGTGCCCAGGGGTGACTTTGAACTCCTGACCCTCCTGCTTTAGTTTCCTTTCTGTTGCTATGATAAAACACTCTTATCCAAAAGCAACTCAGGGCAGGAATGGGTTTATTTGGCTTATATTTCCAGGTCACAGTCTGTTGTGGGTTTGGTTTAACATTTGTATTATGTTAATTAGGTTCCCAAAATTGCAAGAGAATCCCTCACGTAAGACACTGAGGGTCCCCGCCCCTAGTTGGATTCAATTGGTAAATAAAGTTGCCGCGGCCAATGGTTGGGTAGAGAGACAGAGGTGGACGTTAGGACTCAAGGTCAAGAGGACAGAGAGAGGAGGAGTTAGAACTGCCAGGCCATGGAAGCAGAAAGATCAGGCCTGAGAAGTAAGCTACAGGCTTGAGAGCTTCAGAAGACCAGTGTACCAATCCTGTAAGAGCCAGAGAAGGGTGGCCCCAGGGGCCTCTCCCCTGTTTGGGGTAGCAAGGGTGGAATATAGATTTTAGTAAGTAATAATTCAGGAGTATCGGAGGGGAGGTGTTAACAACGTGGAAGTTTGGAAGTGGTCCAGCCACTGAACTGATTAAGGCATATTAAATATAAGGCTCTGTGTGTGTGTGTGTGTGTGTGTGTGTGTGTGTGTGTGTATTTCATTCGGGAATCCAGAACATTGGGGTGGGTAGCAAGGAACTTGCGCCAGTGCCAGGAGGTCTGAGTAACACTCACAGCCCACCACAACAACAGTCCGTAATCGAGAAAAGTCATGACAGGATCTCATGTAGAAATTTTAAGTGGAAACCATGGAGGAGAGGCATTTGCTGACCTACTCTTTTTATACAGACCAGGACCAGCTAGCTGCCTAGGGAATAGGACCGCCTTCTGTGGACTGGACCGTCCTTCATCAGTTAGCAATCACAGCAATCCCCCAGAGACATGCTATAGGCCAATCTCATCTGAGCAATCCCTCTACTGAGATTCCTTTGAGAGGTGATTCCAGGTGTGTCAAATTGACAGTTTAAACCAAGTAGGAAACCTCCCGAGCTGGGACTGCAGGGATGCACCATCACACCAGGCTCGCTTCCTCTTCACCAACTCCCTCAGCCTCAGCCTCAGCCTCAGCCTCAGCCTCAGCCTCAGCCTCAGCCTCAGCCTCAGCCTCAGCCTCAGCCTCAGCCTCAAGCAGGGCTCACAGTAATGTAGCTCCCTGCAGAACTGACCATGGGCAAGGCCGCCGCAGCACTTAACAGTTGAAGAGATGGAGGAAAGTGCTGAGCCAGAACAGGGATTTCTCACTAGAGGCAGTGGGACACACGCAGGTGCCCCCAGAGCTTTGGGAAGGGTGGCAAGGTTGCCTGCTGCAGCGACTGACACAGCCAGTGCGTTCAAAGCATTGCTCCTGGGAGGAAACATGAAGGGAGGAGAAGAATTGGTGAGAAACACTCGCCATTCCTCTGCAGACCTGTCTCTTCCCAGCTTATAGTGACCCCAAGGCAGTGCCCTCACCCAACCTGGGACCCCAGACCTGCCAATGTAGGCTGGGGCCATCCATGCTCAGGCTGGCCTTCTGTGCACACAACTTTCCCTAGACTGGACACTCCCGATGTGATCATGTCTAGGAGAAAAAGTGTCTGGTGAGTCCAAAGGTCCTGAGGTCAACATGCTATATGTGCTCAAACAACAAGGAGCTGGGCACTTGGCTGGGACAAAGGCAGGCAGAGTTCTGGGCTAGCCTGGTCTACACAAAAAAGCTCCAGGACATCCTGGGCTACATGGAAAGACCCAAACTCAAAAAAAAAAAAAAAAAGGCAAAACAAAAACAAACTGTACAAACAAACTAGAATACCAGAAGCGGGGGGTCAGGGTTGGGAGTGGGGGCCTCAGGTCAAGCATGTTACCCTCTGCCTAGCGTCTAGCTAGAGCCTTAAGGGTGGAGAATGGTGATGGAGACAGAAGAAAAAGCGTGTGTATGTGGGAGAGATGACCATAGGGCAGGTTCCACCGGGTGATACTGGGGATCTGATACCATGTTCTGCTGCAATGTTGACGATTCACGATTGTCTTGGTTAAGTTCTGTTCCTGCTTTGATAAAACACTGTGACCAAAAGTAACTTGGGGACGAGATGGTTTATTTGACTTACAGGTTACAGCTCATCAGGAGGGAAGTCAAAGAAGGAATTCAAGGCAGGAACCTGGGGGGCAGAAACTGAAGCAGGCCATGGGGGAGCATTCTAGTTGCCTATGGCTTGTTCAGCTACCTTGATATAATCCAGGACCACCCGCCCAGGGCTGGCACCTCCCACAGTAGTCTGGGCCCTCCCACATCAGTCGTTAATCAAGGAAAATATTCCACAGTCCTGCCTATAGGCAATGTGATATAGGTGTTTTCTCAGATGAGGTTCCTCGTTTTTTGTTTGTTTGTTTGTTTGTTTGTTTGTTTGTTTTTGAGACAGGGTTTCTCTGTGTAGCCCTGGCTGCCCTGGAACTCACTCTGTAGACCAGGCTGGCCTCGAACTCAGAAATTTGCCTGCCTCTGCCTCCC
>NC_034612.1:34724619-34739584 GCF_900095145.1 Mus pahari
GAGGAGGAGGAGGAGGAGGAGGAGGAGGAGGAGGTTGACTGGATAAGGATGGTTGTGCTGCCTTTCTGCTGCGTCCCCCCTTGAGGCTGTTAGGAGCTTTGCATCGGACTCCCCAAAACAAACCCAAGCTGGTTGGTGTCTGTCCGCCTTGCACTCCTCCCTCACAGAGCGGGGAGCCTCGTTGTCCTCCCCTGCTATACAGAATTCTAGCTGTGAGGCTGGGTAGAAGGCTCTGGGTCAGAAGAAGCAATCAACGGAGTCTGTAGCAAAAATGGGAGAAAAAACGGAAACTGGTGGGGAAAAAAACAGAAACTAGAGTGGGAGGAACCGGAAGCTGAAGCAGAAGAAACCGGAAGGTCAAGCAGGAGAAACAGGGGAAACAGCTCTGAGAAAAGTACTCAAGGGAAGTGACTCTTTCCGGGAAGTGATTCTTTCCGGGAAGTGGCTCTTTCCAGGAAGTGGTTCTTTCGGGTGCCTGTGGGGTGCCTGCTTCTTTACAAAGGAGGCTGAAGGAGGGGCTGAGTTTCCTGAGGGATAGCATGAGGCTGAAATGCGAGGCTGTAGCCCTGCTAATGTCAGGGGCAGGCTCTCTGGTCAGCTGGACCCTGCTCCGTACTGTGGGGCAAGCAAGGACTTAACACACGGACGCTGGAGGCTTCCAGCGGACCTCTGTACAGGTCTGATCATTCCCTCTTGGGAGAAGCAGAGACCCGAGGACACACATGTTAAGCACCTACTGTATACCGGAAATACCCACACAGGCCTTCTCATCCATTCTTATCACAGGTTTGGAAAGTGTCATTCATTCCACTCTCAGTTTACACACAAGGACCATTCAGAGACCGTGGTGCGCAGGAGGTCATACAGCACATGAATCAGTTGGGATGCAAAAGGAAATTTATCTGGATCCTACTGGGTCTTACTAGCTCACATCGTTCCTGACTTCCGTGCATCGGCTGTCTTAAAACTTGCCTCTATGGAAGAAAACACTTTGAACAGCTAATTCTTCCAGCCCCCAGAGTTCAAAGGGGCCTCAGTCACTCTTCTTACTGTCGGATTTCCCAGAATGGATCCGAAGTACTAAATTTATTGTGTTGTAAGCGTCCTTTGCAGTATTCCAATAAAGGGCTTTGATTTATAGCTCACACATTATTTTAAATACATTGGCAAATGATAAAAATCAGTCCTGAAAATGCACCTCAGGAGAAGCTGTGTTACCAGAAGAAAAGAACCAGCGAGATTAGATACTGCATTAAAAGATAGAGTGATGGATGAAGCCCCAAAGTGCAAATTTAGTGTGACTTACCAGGAAAAAAAGTTGGGGGGCAGTAAATCCAGAGTGACAATGTGTGTACCGTGTACCAGTATTTGTCACTTTTATTACAGTTTGTTCAGAAGTTGTAGATGGGTCATTATTTTTAAAAGAAAAAAAAAAAAAACAAATACAATGCTCAATAAAACTTAGAAATGAACGTCCTTTGTGTGAGGACTCAGGCTGAAACTCTAAATCCGAGTCACTGTGTCAGATCACAGAACATTACGTAATGGAAGAGCCTTCCCCTTATGTCCATAAAACACTCCGAGGCCAGAAAATGGAAGACCCTACCTAGGAAGGCAGGTGTCACATCCATCAGTCAAGTGGCTCCTGCGGACAAAGGCGGGTGGAGCCAGGCCTGCTGGTTCTTTACCTCAAAGGTCAGAAATCCCTTATCTTGCTCAGACATCCTGGAGTAAATTGAATTGTTGTTCTGACTGTCCCTTTTTGTGACTAAGTGGCTTCTGTACTTTGTTTGCCCTGCGCCTTGCAATGCTTTCTTACCTGGGTTGGGGACAAGTCCCAGCACTGTTGGCATTAGCAGTGGCCCCATGACTGGGTCTGGCAGATGTGCTGCTGTGAGCACAGATTGGATGGAAAGATATCTGTAGTTCCGGGAGAGTGGAGAAACCTGGAGCTCACAGAATCCATCATCCATTCTTCCACCCACCCACCCATCCATCCATCCATCTATCATCATCAACATGCCCATGAGCATGAAATAAATGAACGTGAGTCACTCGGGTCTCTGAATATCTTGTTATACAGAGTGACTGCAGCAAAACTTGGCCTGGGATCACAAGACAAAAGGATAGTTGCTCCATGGAGTTTAAGTAAAAAAAATCTGGTTGGAGAGAAAGATGGGCAGATGGATTTGTGCACGGATTCATGGGTGGATGCGTGGGTGGGTGGATAGATTCATGCATGGGTGGATGGATGGATGCATGAGTGGATAGATGGAGGGAGTGAGGGAGGGATAGATGGAGGATGCCATGAGGTCCAAAGGGAACTCCATTTCCCCATATTCTAGCAGTTAGACAAAAGCCAGCATTCCTTAAGAACTTGTGAAACCAGTTCCCTCTAACAAAGGAATAATTTCTCTTATTACTGGCAGAGGAGACACTTGGCTAACTGTGGTGTCTATTAGCATAACAAAGCACATGCGGGTCCCCAACCTCCCTCAGTATCACCCATACCAGTTAGGTGGCTCAGGGTCCAGGTCACCCTGGCTCTTCCCAGCAACTCTCACCTCTCCCTTACCCTAAACTTCCTCCAACTCAGGAGCTTTCCTCCATGACCCCGCCCAGCTACTCATTCTCAAACCCTGCGGTTTCAGCTCTTGGTCCTCTCCCTCTCCCCCCACCCCGCTCTGTTCCTGCATCCCTCATGGCCAGTTCCAGTGTGGTCATGTTCGGTCTACTACTTTCTCTTTCTGTTCTGGACTCTTCCAGATGCCTCTCTCTCATATCTACAATATGAGAGAGATAAAAACCTTCCACCTAACAATACCATAGGATGGTCATCAGTGTCTACAGACACATGAGTAGTAAGTAGGTGGACAGATGGATGGATAGATGGATGGATGGATGGATGGATGGACACATGAATGAATGGATACATGAGTGGATGGGTAGGTGGTGAATACATGAGTAGGTGGATGGGTGGATAGATAAGCACATGGAGGGAGTACAGGACCCAACTCACAGTGGGTGGAGCCATCCCTGGGCAGGCGGTCCTGGGCTGTGTAAGAAAGCAGGCCGAGCAAGCCAGTAAGCAGCGCTCTTCCAAGGCCAATGCTTCAATTCCTGCCTCAAGGTTCCTGCCCTGCTTGAGTTCCTGCCTTGCCTTGCTGATGGCCTGTAGCCTGTAAGCTAAATCACGCCTTCACCAAGTTGTCCTTGGTCACAGTGTTTTAACACAGCAATAGAATACAAACCAAGATAGGGATGCTTAGCAGTGCGTCGTGGTGGGTGAAGCACATCAAAAATATGAAAATGCCTTTACTGTGGGGCTGTGTATAAGAAAGAAAGGGAACTAGGCATGGTGTACGCACGCATAATCCCAGTGCTCTGGAGGTTAAGATAGGACGTCTCAAGTTTCAAGCTGAAATGGTGTATATAGTGAGGTCTGGGACAGCTGGGCTACATAGCAAGCAGAAAACGAAGTAAGAGAAAAGAAGAAAGAAAAATGGAGGGAGGGGAGAGGAAAGGAGGGGACAGGAAGGAAGGAAAGGGAAGAGGAGGGAGGGGAGAGCAGAGCAGAGATATAATACATAGCTACTGGATTTTTACAAACGGAAATAGTAGAAGATAAAGGCAGAAATTAATAAAATCAGCTGGGTGTGATGGTCTCCAGCACTTGGGAGGCAAGGGCAGTCAGCTCTCTGTGAGTTACAGGACAGCCATGACTATGTACAGAGATTCTGTGTCCAAAAACAAACAAACAAACAAACTAGTAAGATAAAATAATAAAGAACTAGTAGAGATTGGAAAGGGATCAGGTATACACCGTGTGTTTGTGTGTGTGTGTGTGTGTGTGTGTGTGTGTATAACTGTGTGTGTGTCTGTGTGTGTCTCTGTGTCTGTCTGTCTGTGTGTGTGAATGTGTATGTCTGTGTGTGCATGTGTGGGGGTGGGAATGGGGTGTCTGTGTCTATATATGTGTCTCTGTGTGTGTCTGTGTGTCTGTCTATCTGTGTGTCTGTCTCTGTGTTTGTTTTTGTGTCTGTGTATGTGTTTCTGTGTGTGTATATCTGTCTGTGTGTCTATCTTGTTGTATATCTTTGGGTGTGTATCTGAGTGTGTGTGTGTCCATGTGTACAGGTACACATGTGTTTGCAGGTGTGGGTGCACACATATGTACTTGTGTGTAATGGCCAGTCCTCTATCCCAGGTGTCATTCCTCAGGACACCACCCCTTCGTGTTTTGAGATACTGTCTCTCTCCCTGGCCTGACCCAGGGACCCTCCTATCTCTGCTCTCTGGAACTGTGATTACAAGCTCAGGCTAACTACTTCTGGCTTTCTTTTATTTACCGTTCTGGAGTTCATGCTTAGGTCCTGGGACCTGCACAGCAAAGGCTTTATCTCCATGTTCCAGAATCAGATGCTTCTCTGGCTTTACCTCTTCACTTTGCTGTCAGAAAAATTAATTCCACAGGCCTGGAGTCAATCCCATGGCTTAGCAGTTACCAGTGCATCCTTCTCTTAAAAGGACCTGAGTTTAGTTCTCAGTACCTATACAAGTGGCTCACAACCATCTGTAACTCTAGTTCCAGGAGATCCAATGCCCTTTTCTGGCCTCCTACAACCTTGTTCACACCTCACAGAGACATACATATATGCAAACAATAAAAGTAAAAATAAATTTCTTCTTCTTTAATTTTTTTTAAATTACAGAGTTAGAATGGAAAACATTAGTAGACTAAACAAAGGAACCTCAATGTAAGAGTTGATACCATAATCACCTAGTAGACAAGTCTATGTAATTATTTCATAATTTCTCTCAAGCTTCATGACTTGGCCTACCTATAAGGCCATAGTAGGCACTCAATAAATGCTTCTTTGAATGAGTTAGTGAATCACCCAAAATCAAGACCAGGAAGCTGAGCGTCTGGTTCCAGGTTTACTTCTATTACTGTGATAAAACACACGGACCAAAAGCAATATGAAAGAGGAAAAGGTTTTCTTGGCTTACAATCCCAGGTTCATCCGGGTACTGATGCACACCTGACACTTGAGAAGAAGGAGCAAGAGGCTCTCTGTGAGTTCAAGGCCAGCTTGGTCTACAGAGCAAATTCCAGATCAGCTAAGACTAAGTTGTGAGATTTTTTTTTTTTTTCACAGTGGTGCTGCCCACCGTGGGCTGGGTCCTCCCGCAACAATCAGCAATCCAGACAATCCCCACCAGACATTCCACAGGCCAAGCTGATCTTGGCTGTCCTCACAGATAAACACTAAACTGCATCAAGTTGCCAGGTCATTGTAAATCAGGACAGTGGGGCCTTGGCTGTCCCCTCAACTCAAGGGACTCAACTCTGGTAACAATTTATCAGCCTGGGGGATGTTTTGGTTACTGCTGCCTTTGTCATTCTTGGTTAGTTGGCTGGTTGACTGGTTCATTCCAAGAGTAGTGACTTCAAAGTCCTAATCCTCCTGCCTCAACCTCCTCAGTGCTGATACTACAGGTGTACATTACCATGACTGGTCCAATGTAAGTTCTGCTTCATGTCATAAAAATGAGCTACATGTTGGTTTTGTGGCCCAAACTCATGACCCCCACCCCTTCTAAAAACACCTCGCTAGCTTTCCTACTCTTCCTTTACCTCCATGGGAGCCATTCCTTAGGGAACACTTGCTGTTCCTTAGGAAACACTTGCTGATCTGTTTGTTGCTGCTGTCACTACCATTTATCTTAGACAGTAACGTATTACATCATGATTCTGGGGAAGAGGGGGAGCTCAACAGTAGAGCATTGGTATATGCAATGCCTGGCTTTAATTCTGAGTACAAAAAAAGGCTTAATTATTAATAAATATGAAACATTAATGCATGGTTAGGGCTTCATTATTATTATATACTGTGGTTTTAAGTGTCCCAACTCTCATGAATTCCAACTAGACTGATATTATTTCCAGTAGTCACCTACTAGACATCTTCCACCCCTCCCTCATATCAGTGACTTCCCCAGCTAGCCGAAGCATGGCCCCAGGGGACAGATCTGACACTGCACCTTCCAATCTTGGAAGAAGGACAAACCACTTAGGGGAGGAGGGAAAAAAAGGAAGCCGAGGAGGAAAAATAACCATGGCCACAAGGACACAACCAATTTTGTTTTTAAAGTGCCACTTTCTCATCGAGGTGATCATTAAAGTTACAGCCCCCCTGAGTCAACTCAATAGTGTCCCCCAACTGTTCAACTCTTCATGGGCTTTTGCTTCAATAGGTCACTCAGGAAGCATCAATCTGTGTGCTGTATGTCAGAGTCCTCTCTGCTTTGAAATGGCCCTCACAGGAGCATGAACACTTGGCCCCCAGCAGGTGGCACTGTTTGAGGAAACTTTAAGATATATGGTCTATTCAGTAGTAGGAGATCACAGGGAGTGAGCCTTGTAAGTTGTATCCACTACCAGTACTGTAGTGAATAGCCCTGGGGCTAATTATATTTGTTAATTCCTTTCTCCTGTGAGTGGCTGCGAACGAGGACTGAGTCAGCACTCAGGTGATTTTCTGCAAACCTGCTTCCCACCTTAATTTTTAAAATAAAGGAGAGCTGATGATTTGGCAGATAAAAGGGAAGGTGGAGCTGAAGGTAGGGATAGAGGAGAAGGAGAAAATGGAAGAGGGAGAGGAGGAAGAGGAGAAGGAAGAAGAAAAGCGGAGCAGAAGCACATGGCCTGGAGAAACTGCAAGTTCTAAGGGGTCTCATAGATGTAGATGGTAGTGTAGGGGTAGATCTGCCCAATCTAGGTGCACAGCATGTATTCATATTAACTGAGTTGTGTTTTCATGGCCAGGGCATATTTGGGTTGGAGCTTTACCACAACACAGTACAGTCTGAGCTCTTTGCTTTCTGTGTTAATAAACTTGGCCACAAGCTACTACAACCACAGATCCAGCTGCCCCAGAAGCCATGAATGGGTAACCTTCAAACTGTGAGCCCAAATAAACCTGTTCCTTCTTTAAGTGGTTCCTGTCCGGTACTCGTTAGTACATTTTTATGGCTGCAACAGAATACTTGACAATTGCAACTTAAGGAAGGGAGAGTTTATTTGGCTTCTGTTTATAGAGAATGTGGCTCCAGGTGGATTTGGGGGTTTGGTGGGCCATGTGACAGCAGGAGCTTGAGGCAGCTGATCACACTATATCCACATCAGCTAAGAGAGAGGAATGGATGTTGGCTCAGTCCATTTTCTCCTCTTTATTCAGTCCTGAACTCCAGCTTGTAGAAGGTTACCACTAACATTTAGGGTGGTTCTTCTCATCTCAGGTAACCTAATCTCCTAATCTAAGTCACCTCACAGACAAGCCCAGAGACTTGTTTCCATGGTGATTCTAAATCCCGTCAAGTTGACAAATAAGATTAGCCACCACAGATAGATTGCCGAGGAACAAGGAAAGCAGTTTGGGGCAGTGAGCTAGATCAGCAGGTAGTGGTGCTCGTTGCACAAGTCTCATGTCCTGAGTTCAGTTCTTAAAACATACATAAAGATAGAAGGAACATGTCCTCTGACCACCACATGCATACATGGTGGCACACTTACATATACCACACACAAGCACATACACACAGACTGTATGTGTGTGTGTGTATATATATAATATATATGTGATATATGTGATATATCATATATGATATACATGTGATATATCATATATGATATCACATGTTATATATATATATATATATATATATATATATATATATATATATATATATACAAAATCCAGTGAAAATCCAGTGAAAGAGTCTTAAGGAGCTAAGGAAGATTCATACCATTGAAGACAAGGAACCCCTTTTCAGTCCAAGCAGCCTAGGGAACATTCAAGATTACTTTTGCAGAGAGTTTAGGGTCTAGGCCAGACTTAAAAAGTGAAAGTGCTGTGGATCCCCTATTTCACCAGGTCTGGGGAACGTTGAATGATGTCCCTCTTCTCTATGAATCAAATACTAAGCGATTTTATTTCCAACGGGATGATAAAAGAGGAAGCAGCTGTGTGGGGAGGGGAGGCAGGACCCGACACTCAGCTCTTCTGTTCAAGGTACCTTGGTTCCAGCGCTCCAGCAGATGAAATAACACATTTGTGTATGAAAAGAAGAGACTCAGAACAAAGGATAGCGAACAGTGTATCCCACTCTCGGTGGCCTTGGTGATACTTGACATTTCTGGGAAATCAATTTAGCATACACACACACACACACACATAAAAACCCAACAATACAATGCCTCGTGCCAAACAGCCGATTCGAAAAGAACGGATGAGAGGGGTAACCACGTGATGACGAAGCACTTCTGGGAATAGTCATCCTTTGCCGCTGTTGTTCCCCAGCTCAGAGAGGGAGGACAAGTTGTTGAGGAGTGAGGCATAGGATGGGGGGCTGCCTGTTGAGCAACGGTGGATTGGAGAGACAGTTGTCTGTTAGGTTTATTATGATTCTCAGTCCACAAGCTCGCAGAGCTGGCCCAGTCTTGCCTCTAATCTCCTGAGGAATGGGCCGAGAATGAAGAAGCTCTAGTAACTCTAGTGTCCAAATGACACGCCACCATCTTCTGTTCAGCAGGTCCAGAAGTGACTTGTCTTTTCGTGGATGCCTTTAACTGTCCAAAACCAGTCACCCAAGCCATTCCCCATCTGAGAGGCACCTTTCCAGCCCAGCATAGGGACTCTCGCCCTCACCCCCAGCTCATCTGCCACCTCTGACACTGCCTTGGTAAAGTGAGGCAAATTGACAGGGTCTAGAATGTTCCAGCACACAGTACTGTGTGCATGCCTTTGGGGTGGGGAGCGCAGATGGGCCTCTGCGCATGCGTGTGGGGCAGATAGGCCTCTGAGCATGCTTGGGAAGATTAGCTTGCCTTTCGAGTTTATTAATTAAATCCAGCAGGAAGACCTATCTCAACTGTGGGCAGGACCATTTTCAGGACAGAGATCCTGGATTATATAAAATGGAAATAAGGCAGCCGAGCAGCAGCCTATGTTCATCCCCCTCTCCTTCTAGTTTGTAGGTGGCCAGCGGCTTCAAGTTCCTGCTTGCTACTTGGACCATGATGGACGGTTCCCTCAAACTGTGAGCCACAATCAGCCCTTCCTCCCTTAAAGTTTGCTTTGGCCTCTGAAACAGGAGTAGGATCCGGTGATCTGGATCTCAGCCCAGCCTCTTGCTCATCACATGACCTTAGGCAAAGTCATTTTCCTGAGCCGTGACCGGAAAAAGCAATTTGGGGTGGAGGGGAGTTATTTTGGTCCACAAATCCAGGTTACAGTCCATCACTGTGAGAAAGTCAAAGAGGCAGGAGCTTGAAGCCTCTGTTCCCATCCCATCCACAGGCAAGAGTAGAGAGAAACGAATCAGAGCCTAGAACTCAGCTAGCCTTCTTTACTCTTGTACATCTTTGGGCACAAAACCAAGGAACCGCACCACCCACTTTCAGGTCCGATCTTTCCACATCTGTTAAGATAATCAAGATCGTCCCCTACAAATGTGAGGCTGAGTTAGGCACCTGCTCACTAAGACTTTCTTCCCAGGGTTTTCTTTGGAAGATGGAGAACTTTTGGTCTTAAAAACACATCATGTTTAAGGACATGGCTGTGGACCCATTGACTCCTTAAACACCTGTAAACCCACCACTGGAAAGGCAGAGAGGGCGAAGAATCAATAGTTAAAGGCTAGCCTAGGTTGCATAGTAAATGTACAACCTCGGCTACATAGTAAGGCCCTGTCTCAAAAAATAAAATAAAATTACAAATCTGGAGAGAAAAGAGAAAAAAAGAAAGAAGGAAATAAAAATGAAAGGGGAGGGAAAGGAATAAAAAGGAAAGGGAGATGGCACAGTGGGTAGCAATGTTTCCTGTGCAAGCAAGAGAAACAGTTCCCTAGCATCCATGTTAAAAAGCCAAGCATAGCCACATCATCAATTGCCCCCACACTGCACATCAGTCGCCCCCACACTGCCTTGATGCTACACTGTATCAAGCTCTCCTAGAAGTCTTCCATGACCCTGCCGACTTCCAGTCTCCAGACCAGTGAGAGATTACATTTCTGCTGTTTAAGCCACCCAGCTTGTGATCATTTGTGACAGTAACCCCAGGAAATGCATCAGGAGACTATTTCCATCTTGCCCTTAGCATCCTTAGTTCCCTGGGTCCTTCATTAGCACTGACAGCCAGCCAGCAACAGAGGTTGGCACATATGGCTGGTGGCCAGTCATCATTGCAGGACCTTTGAAGGTGTTTAATTAAACTCATATCCATTGCTTTTCTGCATTTTTCCCCCATATGCCATGGCCAACGGTCACTTTTTCTAGGTCTCTGTTTGCTTCAGCCTTAGAAACATAGTAGTCCAGTGGACATGGTGGCACGTGCCTGTCCTCATAGCTCGCAGAAGGCTAAGCATTCGGCTGGTGAGATGGCTCAAAGGATAAAGTAGTTTGCTGATGGAGAGCCTGATGACCAGAGTTTGATTCCCAGTACCGCATAAGCCAGACATGGTGGTGAGCACCTGTAATCCTAGTTCATAGGGACATAGAAGAACGAGGAATTCAAGGTCTCATTGTGAGCCTGGATACTGGAGACTCTGCCTTAACTACAAAACCTGGCTCACCACGTATGTTGGCACAATGCTTTGAGAGTGCCTCCTGCCAAGCTATAATCATCCTGGCTTTGTGTCTCATCTGAGTGTATTCAGTGGAGATCATAAGTGCATGCAACCAACCTGGAAAGAGCTAAGATCTAAAAAAGAGAAATTCGTGCCCATCAAGGGATCAGAATTTCCCCAGGAATATTGTGCTGGGGGAAGAACAGGGGCCAAAGCCTGGTGTCAACCGGGGGGGGGGGGGGGGAGAAATTTGTCTCCAAGAAAGATGGTTCACATGGATTCTGAAGGCTTCTCAGATCACCTGACACACAGAGATGGCCAGGAACACACAGTGAACAGAACTGCCTATTTATGGCACCACTTACCCTGAATTTAAACCTAAACCTTATTCAGGGCTGCAAAGATGAACTTGGGTGGCAGATGCTGGACCCCCTTACTGTTCCTCCTCCCAATGTGTCCACATTGAATAAGCTCCCTCCCTCTGCTCTCACCATGGCTTACCTCTTTGATTAGCATCTTGAGAGCAATTGCTCAGCCCAGCTTGTTAGGGCTTCTTGGAGCCCACGTAATGACCATAAAGGCTCTTGTAAAACCCACATTCCAAGGAGTGGATAGAGTAAGCAAGACCAGGCTCCCATCCACCTGGGGAGACTCAGATTTCTAGTTTGTCAATTAAAAAAAGAGAAGAGAAGAGAAGAGAAGAGAAGAGAAGAGAAGAGAAGAGAAGAGAAGAGAAGAGAAGAGAAGAGAAGAGAAGAGAAAAGAAAAGAAAAGANGAGAAGAGAAGAGAAGAGAAGAGAAGAGAAGAGAAGAGAAGAGAAAAGAAAAGAAAAGAAAAGAAAAGAAAAGAAAAGAAAAGAAAAGAAAAGAAAGGAAAAGCCATAGTTCTCATCTCAGAGGGGCTAAAAGTTTACTCTGGAACCAAATGAATGACCACAAGAACACAGACTCGGGTTATTCCAAATTTCATGTTCCAACATGGTAGCATTTTATATTAACAAACCAAAGGTAGTCATCAGGTAGAGCACTGTTTTTCTTGTTTTGTTTTTATTATGGGGGTCTCACTATGTGGCCTGACTGTCCTGGAATTCACTCAATACACCAGGCTGGCCTCACAAAGCTCTGGCTGCCTCTGCATCTCTAGTGCTGGGATTAAAGGCACGCATCACAACAACTGGCTTGTCAAAGCGCTTTCAAATACATTGGTAGGAGAAAAAGGTTAGGTGGGTTGCAGCCAAGTATGTAAAAACTTGATGGAAACTGAACTTGGGTCCTCTGTAGGAAGAGTCCTAGCTATTAACTGCCGAACCCCAAATCAGTCTTCAGGTGTTTGTTTGTTTGTTTGTATGTATGTGGTACTGGGGACGGAACGCAGGGCCTTGTACATGTGAGGCAAGGCGTCTACCACTGTTCCGGTCTCCAGCCCTTTGTGTAACTTCTCCTTTTTAACTAAGAATTAGCTTGGAGGTAATAGCTTAAATCACATTGATGAAAATCAATAGAGAGTAAATTAAACATAAAGCTGAATTCATCCTGATTGTGTTCTTTGTTGCCTTTGGCTAATTTGATGACAAAGCAACTATTTTAATCTTCTAGGCTTAGAGTTTTTTTTGGTTATTTTTGTGGCTGGACACGTTGAGAGGAGGAGGTAATTATACAGCCCATTTATCAAAAAGATTAAGGAAGGTGGGAATTGGTTTACAAGCCGTCTAGGAAATACAGCATCGCGACACCAAGGTATCGGGAGAGTTTCTCAAATTACATCGTTTCTCCTCCCCTCCTAGTTTCCTCAAATCCATAGCACTAAAGCTGAACCTGGAGACCGCTTGTCCCCTGTCCTGGGATGGGAGCCTCCTTATCTTAATAAGGAACTGGCCAGTTTGGGGGGGGGGGAGAGGAACACTTGTTTTTCTGCAACTGTGTTACCATGGATACAGCATCCAGTCCTCAGCATCTCAATGAAAGAACCCAGCTTCCCAGGAAATTTTTTTTTTTTTTTTTTTGCATTTCATAATTTAGAATGTGTTTGGTTTTCATTTGCAGCCCAGCCTGCCAGCCCATCTTCCCCCAAGATTCTGCAAAGTTCAACCGTAACCAACATGAATAAATCGTCTTCTCAGCCCCAGCTGCACCTTGGGAAGATGTATTTCAGGGTGTTGGGAAGATCAAAGGATTCCCCAGTTGGGGGGTTCTCAAAATTCACTCTCAGAGTCAGAGAAGACCAGGTGTGATAGCTGGTGATCCTCCAAACCAAATAGCACCTATCCTCATCCATTTCTTCCTTGCATGAATCCATCTTGCCTGTGGACTTTTCACTTCCCCTCAGAGAAGGTGGAGGTGGGCAGGGTCGGCGAGACCTCGCCTGAGTTTCCAGATGCCCATAGCCATTCATATACAACTCTGCTCTGCTTGCATTAGGGGTTTGTGGCCTCAGGTAGAGCAAGAGTATAAACCCAGGGAGCTTGAGTGAAGGGAGCTCTCTGAGGCCATGGGAGAAGCATCATGGATGCTGGGTGAAGATGCTCCAGAGTGGCTGCTTTGGGGTCCCCCACACTCCCGTCAGCAACCCTCTGTGGGAGGTGGTATGCACCCATTTTCCACGATGAACAATCGATAAACAGTCCTTGGACCCATCACCTCTTGATGAAGAGAAATGTCTCTTTCATCAAGAACCCGCCAAGGGGAGCATGGAGAAAGCCTTTGTCTACAGAGCCACACCATCTAAGTCTCCCACAGAATGCCCCTCTGTGCTCCCAGACAATTGCAGCTAAGCTAAGGACAATCGCAGATGAGCCAAGTCAGAGTTCCCCATTCCCTCATCCTGTGGCCCATGGACCCAACTCTTTTCCCAGCTCCCCATGACCCAGCAGCATTTGGATGTCCAGGAGTTTGGGAGCCCCCAGCCCTGGGCTCCTCATCACTGACCCATGGACCCCCAACCCTCTGTTTCCAACTCCTCTGTGAGGCAATGGATTCCCAGGGGTCAGGGAAGCCCAGCTTCAGCCTCCCACATCCTAGGCCGCATTTTCCCATCCCCTGCGCTTCCCTCAAGTATGACATCCAACAGGGGGATAGGGTAAATGCAGTCTAGCATCTCTGTGTTCCATCAGCCCAGTGGCATTCCCACACCCCAGTGGTCCGAGTGAAACTTGGGACCACAACCCTCCACCCAATGCTCTGTAAGCCACCCCAAGAGCAACCCTGGTGAGACCATATTTTCATTTGTTCTTGAGACCTCATGCGGAGGCAGGATAGACCGTGTTGTTTAAGTTTTTCCCAAGGACAGACTCTTAAAATACCAGGGTTATCTAGGAAACTTCTAGAAAATGCCTGCTTATGGTCCTCTATATATAGGCTGAGGCTAAAGTGGGATTTACAGATGTTCCCCACGGTGCACACTTGCTGGTGCACCTGCTCAGAATCCAGAGCCTGCGTGCAATTCCACGAGGTCCAGAGTGAAGTCCCCAGAGGCAGGTGACAATTAGCTGTTGCTTCCACATTTACACCTTGTTGTGAAGAGCCCTGGGGCTAATTATATTTAATGTTAATTCCATTCTCCAGTGAGTGGCTGCGAACAAGGAATGAGTCAGCACTCAGGTGATTTCTTGAAAGCCTGTTTCCCACCTTAATTTGTAAAAATAAAGGAGAGCTGATGATTGGGCAGATAAAAGGGAAGGTGGGGAGAGAGAAGAAGGAGAAAATGGAAGAGGGAGAGGATGCAGAGGAGGAAGAAGAAGAAAAGCAGAGCAGAAGAAAAGCAAAGCAGAGTAGACCTGGAGAAAACACAAGTTCTAAGGGGTCTCATAGATGTAGAAGATGGTAGTATAGCAGTAGATCTGTCCAATCTAGGTGCACAGCATGTAATCATATTAACTGTGTTGTGTTTTCATTGCAGCGACATATTTGGGAGGAGATTTACCACAACACCTTGTCATTGATGGCCAGGGATGGAATGCCTCTGCCAATCACATATTTGTTCTTAGACCAAATGTAGTCAACCAGACCAATCTGCATAGACTGAAGTCAGAGAGAGACTTGATGAGGCTATAAAGGGAAGGAGGGGCTTATTGTGAGGGATGATGGGGGAGGGGAGCGACCTTCCTTTAAAGCTGAGAAAAGAACCTTATTAAGGGTGAGAATGAGAGAGTTAGGGAGGGAGGGAGGGAGGGAGGGAGGGAGGATCCTTGAGAAATGCTAATTCTACTGTCAGCAATCAATAGTTGCCTCTAGTTTTCTTTAGTTATGGGATCTAGCCAAATATTTTCTCATCCACTTTAACATGTCCATTGATATTGCTATTGTCACAGTATTTTTGGTCAGCAATTTCTATTTTTAT
>NC_034612.1:34739595-34744484 GCF_900095145.1 Mus pahari
CATGAAAGGCATGATGTGGAGGAAGGGAGGTCAGAGGAGCCTCTTTAGACAGCAGCCTGCAGAACATTCTTCCCAGCACTCCTTCTGAGAAGTCCTGGATCAAACTGCAGAACAAAGAAAGAACTGACCTTTTACAATCTTTCCGGGGTAGTGGGAAGTTTTGCATCAGACGATCCAGTACAACATAGTTTATACAACAAAGAGCGTGGAGAAGCCAGGTGCTAGTTAGGACTGTAAATGTTTCCATTAGCCATTGAACAGACAACTACTTAACTCTGTCCCAGGAAGAGCTTCAGGCCGGCACTGACTGATCTTTTTAGGCTACCAGTTTTGACTCAAAGATGCAGGCCAATGATCAAACCACTATAAAGGACACCAGTTTCCATGCTGCTGAGTGAGCCACAGCCTCCAGCAACTGAGCGGAGAGGGCCCGCAGTTCACAGCAAAGTCAGGGCTCAGATACAGAGGGCCCTGACAGATCAGTGAGTTCCAGAATCTTCTAGAACCTCAACCACCTTAACTCTCAGGTCAACAGGATAAGTATGAAAAGCCAAGTAGGCAGCACCAGCTTTGAGGACAAGTGTCTGGATCCTCAGGTTTGGAGAGAGGATGGCAGATCAAGATGCCAGAACAGACAGTTGATAGACAAAGGTCTAAACAAAGAAGCTCTGCGGGCTGGGAGTGTAGCCTCCCTAGTAGAGTGCTTGCCTAGGCCATGTTCGGCCTCGGGTTCCATCCCTAGGATTGCATGATTGGGTGGGGGTGGTACGTGCATCCCATCACCCAGGAAAGGGAGAAAGAAAGATCAGATGTTACAGCAACCCCTGTCTACTGAGAGGATGTCTGAGAGTAATCTGAGGTACGTGAAATCTAGTCTCAAAAAAAAAAAAAAAAAAAACGTTTAGAGGGGTTGAAGAAAACATCCAATGCTAACCTCTAATCTCCATATTAAAAAAAAAAAAAAAAAAAAAAAGTCCTTGCTCAAAGACTGGTGGTACATGACTGCACTCGCAGCACTCAACACTTGAGAGGCTGAGGAAGGAGGGTTGGAAGGAAGGAAGGAAGGAAGGAAGGAAGGAAGGAAGGAAGGAAGGAAGGAAGGAAGGAAGGAGAGGGAGGGGAGGGAGGGAAGAAAGGAAGAAGCAAGCCAGGCCAGCCAACTTGTTTTCAACAGATGTGTGTGTCAAGGCCCCTTGCCTTTGCCGAATCCACATCCCCCAGCTATAAATAATATGTTGGTGCCTTTTACAGCTGGGCCTTAGTGTTTTCTTGATCAGGGCATTTGGATTTTTTTTTTAAATAGCAGAATTCTGAAGCTAATTAGGCCATTATTCTTCAAAGATTTAATTTGCTTTGATGGGCTAATCTATAATCATATTTCCAAACAGCTTCTATTTAATTACTGCACAAAATGAATGGGGTTCTGGGGCAATTTGTGTCTGATAAACTCGCTGCTGTGATCTGAATGTCTGTGTCTGCCCCCAGAGTCACACACGGGAGCTGAACCCCACCCCAAGATGGTGAGATGAAGAAGTAAGACTTATGCCAGTGCACTTGGGAAGTTAATGCAGGGACATCCAGAGTTCAAGGCCAATGTGGGTTACAGGCAAAGCTGGGGGGGGGGCGGGGTAGGGAGGGAATCTGGTTCAGGGGATAAGGTGCTTGCTGTGCAAGCTTGGGCCCCCGACTTTGGATCATAAGCACCCATGGAAAAAGCCAGGAGTCCCTAATACATGCGTGTAGCCCCAAAACTGGGGAAACAGAGACGAGAGCATCCTATAAGCTCACTAACCTAATAGGGCAAGCTCCAAGTGAGAGACCATCTCAAAATATAGGGAGAAAGCACCGGAAGATATTTGAGATTGGCCTCGGACCTACACACACACACACACACACACACACACACACACACACAAGAGCCAGAGAGGAGGGAAGGAGAAGGAAGAAATGAGAGCAGAGGGGAGGAGAAAGGAAGAGAGGGGAGAGGAGAGCAGAAGAGGAGACGGTTAGGGAAGAGAAAGAACCTGGCTTTGGGAAGTGATCAGGTTGCCAGGGTAGAGCATCATGAACAGGATTACAGAGGAGGCCTTCAGAGCCTCACCCAGCACAGGAACATGTAATGGTATTGGGCAGACACCGCTTTACACCACAACCCGCAACCCTGGTCCCCTTCCCCCTATAGGGATCTTCACTCAGGGAGAGCCAGTGTCTTAATTAGGATTTCTATTTCTATAATAAAATACCACGCCCAAAAGCAACTTGGAGAGAAAGGGGTCTATTTCAGCCTCCAATGCTCAGGTCACACTCCACCTGTACTGGCTGGTTTTGTGTGTCAACTTGACACAAGCTGGAGTTATCACAGAGAAAGGAGCCTCCCTTAAGGAAATGCCTCCATGAGATCCAGCTGTGGGGCATTTTCTCAATTAGTGATCAAGAGGGAAGGGCTCATGGTGGGTGGTGCCATCCCTGGGCTGGTAGTCCTGGGTTCTATAAGAAAGCAAGCTGAGCAAGCCAGGGGAAGCAAGCCAGTAAAGAACATCCCTCCATGGCCTCTGCATCAGCTCCCGCTTCCTGACCTGCTTGAGTTCCAGTCCTGACTTCCTTTGGTGGTGAACAGCAATGTGGAAAGTGTAAGCTGAATAAACCCTTTCCTCCCCAACTTTCTTCTTGGTCATGATGTTTGTACAGGAATAGAAACCCTGTCTAAGACACCAATGAGGGAAGTCAGGACAGGAACTCAAGGCAGAACCTGGAGGCAGGAACTAAAGCAGAGGCCACTGGGGAGTGCTGCCGCTGGCTCGCTCTAGATGGTTCAGTCAGCCTGTTTTCTTATACCATCCAGGACCACCTGCCCAGGAGTGGCATCACCCCTAGTGAACTGGGTCAGCCCACATCAATTATTAAGCAAGAGAATGCACTACGGACTTGCCAACAAGCAAATCTTATGGGGGTGTTTTCTTCCCAGTGCCTCCAATTTGTGTCAGATTGACAGAAAGCTAACCATCACAGCTGGATTCTTGACTGTATTACAGAAAGGGATGCTCAAAGAGAGCCAGCGTGATGCTGCTCATGGTTTTTCTAAGATGAAGGATGAGCTTGAACGTTAATGGGTCTTTTACAATAAGGTCTAAGATTAAGCAAAGCTTCGCATGTAGGCAAAAACATTTAAATGAAGTAAAAATATTAAGACATAGCTCAGTTTATTAATTTCTGCTAGGGAGTTTCTCTTTCAGAATGAAGTGGGAAGGTGGTTTGACAAGCCATCTTATTTAGACTTAGGCATGAGAAAAGTGTGTTAAAAAAGTGTGTTAACATTAGACTCTAATGTTAGCGTGGTATGTGTTTCCAAGATCCTTTGCTGAGTGCCTTTAGGAAGATAGGCATCATCTCTGTAGGCCATTTAGATTTCATTCGTCAAGTTTCATCATTGTTCCTCTCTTAGCATCTGTCTGTCTATCAATCTATCCATCCATCTATCCATCTATCTATCCATCCATCTATCCATCCATCTATCCATGCATCTATCTATCTATCTATCCATGCATCTATCTATCTCTCTCTATCTATCTATCTATCTATCTATCTATCTATCTATCTATCTATCTATCTATCTATGGTGAGGGCTGGTGATCAGAGGACAGTTTCTGGGAGTCCCCGTGTGGGTCCTGGAAATCAAACCCAGGTTATCAGATTTGGTGGTAATGTCTTTACCCACCGAGCCACCTCACCAGCCTATTCCTTTTTCCTGAGACAGAGTCTCTCACTGACGCTCAGCATATGCCAGAAAGGGATCCACCTGCCTCTGCCTGCCCAGTGCTGTGAGGTCACTGATATGTGTTGTCATCCCTGGGGCTGGGGGTTGCTTTTGTTTTGACAGAGGTAGCCCCATCTGACGTGGAACTTACCACGTAGACCAGGCTGGCCGCCAACTCACAAGCGCTCTGCCTGCCTCTCTTCCTCTTGAGAGTCATGTGTCACCATGCCCAACAAACAGTAAATGTTTTGCATGTTTTGTTTTGTTAAGACAAAGTCTCGTTACACAGCCCTGGAATTTACTACGTGGACCAGACTAGCCTCCAGTTCACAGAGATCCACCTGACTCCTCCAGAGACGTGGAGTTTAAGACATATGCCACCATGCCAGGCCCATGCCTGTCCTTTGTGTGGATGCTAAAGGTTTAACTCAGGTCTTCATGCTTGTGTGGTGAGCACACAACTATGCTACTTCCCCAGCCTCTGTTGGCTTCTCTTTTAGAGACAAGGTCTCAGTTGTGACCTCCCTGCCCTGTGCTGCGCTAGGATGTCAGGCAGGTGACACCACAGGTAGCTAGTCAGCCATATAATCGGTCTGATGCCACCAACCGAGCAGCAAATAAAACTCACTAGACAAGCAACATCTGTGCACGGGAGTTTTTTCTCTTTCCTCTGGCTAGGGAGAAGTTATGACCTGAAGTATGGGCTCTGTGCATGCAGTTAGGAGCACTTATTAATGAGAAGGGTAGGTCGGAAGGAGATGGCAGCGAGGACGATGGAGCTGGGGTGCCCAGTAGTCCCAGTTTACCTGGGACTGTCCCAGTTTTACCATTAGGCTGAGAGGCTGGGGTATGGCTCCATGGGTAAGAGCGCTTGCTGTACAATTGTGAGGGCCTGAGTTTGAATCCCCAGCATAAAAGATGAGGTTGGTCTCAGGAGGCAGAAGCAGCAGGGATCTCAGCAAGCATGAGGCCAGTCTGGTCTACATAGCAAATTCCAGGCCAGCCAGGGCTACATGGTGAATGACCCTATTGAAAAAAAGAAAAAGAAAGAAAGAAAGAAAGAAAGAAAGAAAGAAAGAAAGAAAGAAAGAAAGAAAGAAAGAAAGAAAGAAAGAAAGAAAGAAAGAAAGGGAAA
>NC_034612.1:34744589-34759154 GCF_900095145.1 Mus pahari
AGAAGTAGACTTCAACTCAAGGAAGTAAGATGGAAAGTGATTTAAAAAATACACCTGATGACCTCCTCTGGCCCCTGAGCATCCACATGTATACACACACATACACTCACACACACACACACACACACACACACACATTCACTCATGCACACGTACATACCTACTCTCTCACACACTCTCATACACACACACTCATATACAACCTCACACACACACATCCTCACACACATGCTCACACATTCACACACATACACACATCCTCACACATACATATATACTCAAACACACTCACACACATGCTTATACACTCACACACATACATACACCCTCACACACATGCTCATAGCCTCACATACACACACACCCTCACACAAATACACACACCCTCACATATACACACCTTCACACATACACACCCTCACACATACACACCTGCTCTCACACACATACACTCACATACACACACTCATACACATACATACATACATACATACTACATAGGCAGACAGAATAGATAGACAGGCAGGCAGGCAGACAGACAGACAGACAAAAAACGTTCTTAAGTCTCAGGGTGGCTAGGAAACCACCCATAGTGCAGGGCAAGAGAAAAAGGGATTCTCCAATATGGTTTTATTTTTAATGGAACTCCCCCTCCACACACACACACACACACACACACACACACACACACACACACACAAGCCCTCATTTACAGCTGTAGCAGAAGAGGTAGGGGAAGTGTGGGGAGGCACTGAAGTGCAGCAGAAGGTAGGGCGAGGTCTTGCCACCTATTGGGGGGTGGAGGTGGGAAATCGAGGCTCTGGTGGACTAGATCTGAGAGGCAGAGTGCGCGTGGGCGGGAGTCACACAGAGCTGGGTGACTTCTCAAGGACTCCTGGGATTGCAGTGAGAAGAGGTATGTGGGAGCAGAGAAACCAGGCAAGAGGCTGCCGCCCACGCACAGGGACCCTTCCTGAAGCTGGAGGAAGCAGAAGCTCGAGCTTCTGCCAGGGCGAAGGGGTGGCCGCAGACCCCCTCTGAGACCGGACAGGTTTTAGCAATAAACAGCACTTGCGGCTCCCTTTCCAGCTCCCCCTTCCCACTTCAGTGACTGATGGAGCTAGGGCCCCCTTCCTCTCACACTGGGTACTGCTTATCTGCCCTGCTCCTCTGTCTCAGGGAAAGCTCAGGACTCTAGAAGGGTCCCTCAAGCAGGCACAGTGACCAACCCTTTCCCGAGACCACCGTCACCCCTTCTTCCTGGTCATTTCCAACCTATCTCCTGTCGTCACCTGCACACTGAGTAGGTGCTGGCATGTCTTTCCAGTAAGCCCCCTTTGTGGGGCTGGGAAGACGTCTCCTGCTGGAGCAAGGGAAGGTAAGAACCCTGGTGCCAACCGTACCTCGAACATGTCGCCTGAGTAGAGCTCACAGCCCTGTGAACTTTTCGAGCATCTTATGAGAGAAGCTGGAACTGAGACAGTGATTAGCAGGACCACACCTTGACCAGGTCTGCTTAGCAACGCACACGTCTTAACCTTTATTTAAACCTAAACCTTGTGTCAGGACCCTGAAGATGGATTTGGAGAGGGGGTTGCTGGGTTTCTTTATTTGTTCACCTCCCCAGTGTGGCCACATTAAATAACTTTCGTGTGCGTGTGTGTGTGTGTGTGTGTGTGTGTGTATTATGTATACATATTTTTTCACATCATGGATCTGTTTAATTGGTTTATTGAGAACAGGTGTCTGAGCTGAGCCTCTTAGGGCTTCCAGGGCCGAGGCTTTGACTCTAATGACTCAGAAACACTGTAAGAAAAGAGACAGCTAACAGTGAAATTAGGAGGGTGGGGAGAGATGCAGAAATCCATCAGCCTTTATTTCTTTAGTGCAGCTTTAGAATGGGAGAAGCATGCTTGTGAGCCTGTGTTTTAGTCACGGGTGAGATGCATCTTGTAACTGTATTGTTATCTTAAAATAAGAGGAGTGTTGGGGGTGGGGAGACGGCTCATCTGGTAAACCGCCTGCCCCAGAGAAGCGCTGGGATCTGAGTTCAGCCCTCTACAGGCAAGGTGACACGGGCTTGTGATTCCAGCTCCGGGGAGCTAGAAATGGGATTCCTGGGGCTCGGTGGCCACCAGATCTAGCCAAAGCAGGGAGCTCCAGGTTCAGTACAAACACTGCCTCAGAAAATAAGGTAGAGGTCAATAAAGAAAAGCACCCCGTGTTCATCTCTGGCATGCACACATGCACACACAATACACAGTGAACATGGAGATATTTAGAAAACTCAATATACTGGACACAGATTACTGATGGGTTTTCACGGTTCTGGAAAGAAGATACAAATACTTGGGACTTCTGAGGACGTGGGTTCCTTTGGTTGGTTGGTTGGTTGGTTGGTTGGTAGGTAGGTAGGTTGGTTGGTTGGTAGGTTGGTTGGTAGGTAGATAGGTAGGTTGGTTGGTTGGTAGGTTGGTTGGTAGGTAGGTAGGTAGGTTGGTTGGTTGGTTGGTTGGTAGGTAGGTAGGTAGATTGGTTGGTTGGTTGGTTGGTTGGTTGGTTGGTTGGTTGGTTGGTAGGTTGGTTGGTTGGTAGTTAGGTAGGTAGGTAGGTTGGTTGGTAGGTAGGTAGGTAGGTTGGTTGGTTGGTAGGTTGGTTGGTAGTTAGGTAGGTTGGTTGGTTGGTTGGTAGGTTGGTTGGTTGGTAGGTAGGTAGGTAGATTGGTTGGTAGGTTGGTTGGTAGGTTGGTTGGTTGGTTGGTAGGTAGATAGGTTGGTTGGTTGGTTGGTTGGTTGGTTGGTTGGTTGGTTGGTTGGTAGGTTGGTAGGTTGGTTGGTTGGTAGGTTGGTTGGTTGGTTGGTAGGTAGGTTAGTTAGTTGGTTGGTAGGTTGGTTGGTTGGTAGGTAGGTAGGTAGGTAGGTAGGTAGGTAGGTTGGTTGGTAGGTAGGTAGGTTGGTTGGATGGTTGGTTGGTAGGTAGGTTAGTTAGTTGGTTGGTAGGTTGGTTGGTAGGTAGGTAGGTAGGTAGGTTGGTTGGTTGGTTGGTTGGTTGGTAGGTAGGTTGGTTGGTTGGTTGGTTGGTAGGTTGGTTGGTTGGTAGGTTGGTTGGTAGGTAGGTAGGTTGGTTGGATGGTTGGTTGGTAGGGTGGGTGGGTGGGTGGTAGTTTGGTTGGTTGGCTGGCTGGTGGTTGATTAGTTGATTTTGTCTTTGTTTTTTAGACAACTTCTTGCTAGGTAGCATAGACTGAGCCTTCAGCTCCCACCCCCTTCTGCCTCTGCCTCCCAAGGGCTGGCATTATAGGTGTGCACCACCAAATCTGGTAGGAAGAAGATTTTGTGGAGATACTGACTCAGGCTAACGATGTTGGGTGCTGGTCAGGGACAAGGGCCAGAGTTCCTAAAACTTCCTTCATTTGCCTAGGGCCGGGTTGAAAAACTTCCTGAAGAGGCAGGTGTGGTGGTGCACAGCCATAGCCCCGCACTCAGGAGGCTGAGGCAGGATGGTGAGGTGGAGGCCTTCCAGGGCTTCCTAGTTTAAGACCAGCCTAGGAGCAGACAAAATGGTTCTGTGGGTTAAAAGGTGCTTGCTACCGAACCTAATGATGTGAGTTCAGTCCCTGGAGAACTGAAAGAACTGACTCCCATAAGTCATCCTCCTAGCTACACACACACACACACACACACACACACACACACACACACACGGGCACAAATTAATAACATAACAAACAAAGACTATTCTGAGCTATATAGCAAGCTACCATGCGGATTGGGACATAGGAAATGTAGTATAATTCGGTAGAGGATTTGTCTAGTGTGTGGAAAGATTTGAGTTCCGATCCTAGCACTGAACAAACAGACAACAACGAGCCCCACTAGGTTCTTAGCTAGGGCTCTAGTGCACGCAGAATCTTTACGATATGAAACAGAGTTGGACAAAGATCCTTTGCATGTTTACACATGTGTGTGCCTGTGCACACTCCATGCATGTGCAGGCCAGGGATTAGAATCAAGTGCCTTGCTCTGTTGCTCTTTCCCTTATTCTTTTTTAAGATCGGGTCTCTCAATGAACTGAAAGTAACCTATTCCACTAGGTGGTCTGGCCAGCCAGCCCAGGACATTACGCTGCCCCCACATCCGCAGGACTGAGATATTCACAGCTATGCCAATCTTTTACTTGAGTGCCAGACATCCAAAATCTGAGACTGTTCTTCTACTTGCTGGCTCTTTACCACCTCAGTCATCTCTTCAACCTGGAAAAGGAAAAAAAAAAAGATTATTTTGCACACGGCTAGAGGCCTGGAATCTCAGGAAAGAATCCAGCCTCTCTGGGGCTGGTCCTTCCTCATACCGTGATGGTCTGAATCTGCCGTGTAAAGCACTCGTAGAAATGAGGTATAGCCAGGCAGACATTGACTCTCAGGTGCTAATCCAAACTATTGGCCACTTGGAAGAGCCCGAGACTCTCCAGGGACCTTGCTTTGCTCTCTTCTTACCTTTAACAAAGCTGTCCATTCATCCCTGCTGCCTGCAGTCCATCCAAAGGATGGCAAAGGCACCTGCCAGAAAACTGACCGAGAATACAGATGGCATCTGGGCAGAGCTACAGAAAAACAGGACCAGTTTTAGATACCAGTCATGTATGAGTCCTGGCAAGCGTCTACATGTTCTAAAGAGAAACATGTGTGCCTTTCCCCTAACCATCAGACTGTTGAAACAATGGTCCCCACAGAATTAGAATTCTTCCAGGAATCCCGTGCTGGGTTGAGGGAAAGGATGGAGCCCAGTGCCAGCTGGGGGACAGAGGTGGGGGGGGCAGTCTCTCAGGAAGAGATTTTACACAATTGCAACCACTTTTCAGGAGATGCTGGAGCTGAGACAATGCCGAGCCAGTGATGATGGGCTGGACCACCCTTCATCAGGACAGCTTAGCTATGCATCTCTCTCTGTGTGTGTGCATGTGCGTGTGTATGTATATGCATGTGTGGTATGTGTGTGTGTGTGGTATGTGCATACCAAGGTCAGAGGACAACTTGGTTCTCTCCTACAGCAAGCTCCTTTGTGTACTGAGTCATCTTGCTGGCCCCACACCTCTTGTCCTCTATATAAACTTCATATCATGATCCTGAAGATGGATTCGGGGTGGGAGGAGGGGGGTTGCCAGTAATGGAGAACAATCTTCTTTCTATGTTCTCTCTTTCTCTCTCTCTCTCTCTCTCTCGGTTGTAAGTATCTATGAAGCCTGGCCATGGGAGTGGGGGGAGGTGCTATTAGGATAGACTATTGGGAGACAAGTCATTTACTAGGGGGAACAAAGGCTACTTAAACCTCTGGGGGATAGGGTGCTTGCGGCTGGTGGGGGGTGGCGTGGGGAGTGTACTGAAAGGAAAAATTATACAGATTTAAAGTTTGGGAACATAAAACTAGAGAGTAAGGTTTAAAATTCAAAGGCTCAGGGCTGAACACTGTGAAGAGGCAAGGTCCAGACTTGACGGAGCCCGCCCGGCCGCTAAAACTAACAAGACCATAAAGATAAGGGAAAGGAGTGCAGGGGAAGGAGTGCCGGAACCAGCCGGGGCTGTCAGGATTAGCTCATAAACCATCTGGCAAGAAGGCATCTCCCCCAGCTCACTCAGGGTCACACANTAACCAGATGTCCCCCAGACCCTGATAAGCCTCTGGCCTCTGGAATTCAGAANGCTCTGGCTGGCGCATACTATCTTGCTGCATTGTAATCTCATTACTATGTTAAATGAGCCAATCACTTGTGGCCGCGCCAACTCTTCCCGTCCCCCCGACCCTAACCCCATAAAAACCCCTTACTTCTGAGGGTCTGGGTCGACTTCTCTTGTCTCCTACGCGAGACACATGTCGACCCGGAGCTCCGTCATTAAAGATACCTCGTGCTTTTGCATCAAGAAGTGTCTCGAGCGTTCTTCGGGGATTCCCGGTATCCGCGACTTGAGGGGGGGTCCCCTTTTTGGGGGTCCTACAGTACATTGCATAACGAGGAATTCCAGGTACTGCCAGACATGACCTTATAAGAGGAAAGGATGTTTAACCTGGCTACCAACTATGTGACCTCCTGGAGGGGGTGGCAAAGGTGGGGGTCACAGGGCTACGTGCACCAGAACACACAGGTCCCAGGGCTGTGGGGTTGTGGGGAGGGGAATCGATCCTACCCCTTCAGACCTCAGGTTTTCCAGGGTTTAGACATGCCTCAACCCCATTCTTACTCCAGGACACCCCCCCCACCCCAACCTGAACCCTAATCCTCATGTACCCACCACCTCCCAAATGCTAGGTTGATTGTCCCTCCCATCTGGCTTGTGTAATGCTCTGTGTGTGCTAGGCGGGCACTCTCCTGAGTAAGTTACATCCCAACCCTCTCCTCCTACCGTAACCCCCCTCCCTGGGCTTCATGCAGGTCTTCCGGGGCTGCGCTAAAGGCCATAGATCATGGGAATTCCACAACGTATGGCCTCCTAGTCTAGGGACTAGACATCTGAGACCAAGGTGCCTCGAAGGTCAGTGCCTCTCCACAGCTGGTCTCCACCCCTTGGTGACTGTCTTGTCCTCTGAAGCTTTGCCTGGTGGCCTGGTTAGTTTTTGTCATCTTGACAGACACAAACTCGGATCACCTGGGAAGAGGGAACCTCAATTGAAAACCAAACGTCCTCGAAAGTCTGTGGGACCTGTGGGAGGGCCCAGTCTGCTGTGGTGGTGCCGTTCACTGGGCAGTTGCTCCTGGAGGACAGAAGAAGGGATGCAGGAGTGCAAGCCAGTTAACAGTGTGCTCGTCTGGCCGCTGCTTCAGGCCTGGCCTCCAGCTTCCTCCCCCCAGTTCTCGCGGTGGCTTTCTTCAGCGATGGACAGCGATCAGACCATGGAAGCCAAGTAAACCCCTTCCTCCCCAGTTGCTTTCGGGCAGGGTGCTTATCAGGGCAGCAGGAAGCAGATCGACACAGCGGTCTTTATACTCATCGGCCCTTTTCCCTTCTTATAAAAGCACCCAGCCTGTCGATAGGAACACATTCTAGTGGAACTGACCTGACAAAGGTGAATACAATTTAAAGAAATGCTTGTGTCTCTCAGGTTGACCATCAGACTATTAAAACAATGGACCGCCAAAAAAAACCTGAAACTCTCCCCCAAGAATCTCATGCTGAGAAGACCCTAAAGCCTGGGCCAGCCAGAGGGGTAAACTTTCTCCCAGAAAGAGAGTTAGAGCCGGGCGTGGTGGCGCATGCCTTTAATCCCAGCACTCTGGAGGCTGAGGCAGGTGGATTTCTGAGTTCGAGGACGGCCTGGTCTACAAAGTGAGTTCCAGGACAGCCAGGGCTGCACAGAGAAACCCTGTCTCAAAAAACCAAGAGAGAGAGAGAGAGAGAGAGAGAGAGAGAGAGAGAGACCAGCTTGTTAAACCACCTTATAGAAGAAACAAGGTGTCAGTGCAGGCCAAACCACACCTTGACCACTGAGATCTGCAAAATAAAGGCCTTGTACTTGAACCTCAGCCTCACTTCGGGACTCAGAAGATGGCCCTGGGGAGCAGGGTCAGGAGCAGGGTCAGGGGGTCGTGATCTCTGTGTCCCTCTTCCCAGTGTGGCCACAAAGCAAACCTCCCTTTTCTGCTTTTCGCTTTTAATTTGGCTGCTTTAATTGGCTGATGGAGGACCGTGGCTGAACCTGGCTTGCTGGGGCACACGCTGTGACCCCCCAAAGTCCAACAGCTGCTAATGACTTCATTTTAGCTTTAAAGACTCAGTCTCTAAAGACACAGTCACATTGTGGGGGTACTGGAGAAATAGTTGCCAATAGTGATGCTCTCTAGGGATACTGAGGTTCCATTTAGGTGTCCTTAATATCACCAACAAAAGAATTTATAGTCAGAAGAAAGCTGGAAAACAAGCCAGTTTATTTAAAGGGGAAAAGAGCACAGATTAGGTTTAAAATCCCAGCAGCCTCCAGGCGAAAGTCCTGCCTTCTAAGTTAGGTGTGGAGTAGAAATAGAGACAGCTTCTTAAGAAATGAAAAAAATAAGCCGGGTGTGGTGGCGCACGCCTTTAATCCCAGCACTTCGGAGGCAGAGGCAGGCAGATTTCTGAGTTCGAGACCAGCCTGGTCTACAGAGTGAGTTCTAGGACAGCCAGAGCAGAGGAAACCCTGTCTCAAAAAAAACAAAAACAAAAACAAAACAAAAACAAGATTGGAAGCAGGCTAGTGAGCTGAGGAGAGAGCCCAAAAGGCACTGGTTCTTCCTAAGCCCTGTTCCCAAGTGTATAAACGAAGGCTTTGTTTGGAGCATGCTCTGTTCCCTAGATGATGCTGAGACAAGGAAGAGCTTCTTCCTCTCTCTCTCTCTCTCTCTCTCTCTCTCTCTCTCTCTGAAAACTGTCTTTTTCCACGCATTAACCTTGACACACCTCTCTCAGTTTCTGCTCTGTGATCACAGAGGCTTGTGATCAACAAGGCGCAGCAGAAACCACCAAGAGTCCCTGAAGGTGATTGATGAGCAGCAGGAAGCATGCATACTTGCTTTAGGGCAGCTGGGACAAAGCAGAGCCAGTGTCGTCCATCCGTCTGTCCAGGGAGTTCCTGGAGTTCCCGCCTCCTTCCCAGGCCAGCCATTCTCTGTTCTGAGAATCCAGCCTGGCCTTCTGCTGGTGGCTCATCCCTTTATATATGCAAGCTTAGCCTTCTGGCCCAGCTGCACTGAACTGATTGATTCTCTCCCAGTGGACTCATTGAACCTTGAAGCAGGAATCCCAGGGCTGCTGTCGCCACAATCAGAGCTGACTGTTGCCAAGAATGACACTGGATCCTGATGCACTCATAATGGGAACCCTTGTGTAGCTGCCGTGCCTCCACACTGTCCCATAAAGACATCATTGTTGAGGAAAGGGACCAAGGTGCCAAAGGAATGTGTTCAAGGCTCCTTTCTGGACCTTAATTCTGTGGGTTACAAAACAGGGACAATTTCACATGTGTGCATGCATGTTTGTGCCTGCAGGCCTGTGAATGTGCAGGCCAGAGGCCAACCTTGGCTGGTGTTCCGTGTTTAGTGGGAATTGGATCTCTCACTAGCCTGGAGCTCACCAGGTAGGCCAGGCTGGCCAGCCAGCAGGTCCAGGTCCAAGGATCTACCTACCACTCTCTGCCTTCCCTGAAGGGCAGTTATAGGCACACACTTCCACACTTAGCTTTCATTTTCAAAGATTGTGTGTGTGTGTGTGTGTGTGTGTGTGTGTGTGAGAGAGAGAGAGAGAGAGAGAGAGAGAGAGAGAGAGAGCACAAATCTCGAGGTCAGGAGAAACATTCAGCCGTCATTGTTCTCCTCCCTCCATCTAGGCTCCAGAAACAGAATTTAGCTCATCCATCTTGGCAGCAAGCACCTTTTCCTTCTGAGCCATCTTGTCTGCCCAACACACTCTAGCTTTTTCTTACGTGGGTACTTCCTCAACCTTGTGTGGCAAGCACTTTATTAAATGAGCCATCTCCATACCCCCAGATTGGCAATTTCTGCACCCCAAGTCTTTCTCTTTCTGACTGGTATAGAGGGTCCATCTCAGGCCTGGCAGTGATAGATAATGACACAGTGGGTTTTTAATATTTTAAAGCTTAGGCCTTTTGCTGGAAGGTCTCCCATCTGCTCTCATGTGACTAACGCTGGCACTGTGTCCCACCGAATGGCCAGCTCTTCCCCTCTGCTCTGCTCCAATCTGCCATTCACCTCCATATCCGCTGGCCGAATCTCCCACCTCTGATTTCTTCTCCTCGAGTCCCTTTCTCTTCCCAGAAGATACACCCTCCACCTCCTGCCCAGCTATTGGCCATCAGCTCTTTGCTCCAGCCAATCAGATATAATTCAAGATTACCTTAGGCGGATGAGGAAGAATGAATATTTACAAAATGCAGCAAGACCAGTGATGGGCCATAGCAATAACGTTACCAAAATCCTGCCAGTACTTACCTCTCTGCAGGTAAAAAAGGAACATTTGGCTATAGAGAGACACACCTTCACACGAAGAATCCCAACAGATTCGAATCTGTCAGTGAAATTTCCGCATAGGAACTCCCCCCGACTCTGATCTCTACAGGGTTATTTGTATCCCTGCTTTCAAAGCAAGTGAAAACTTTCTTGTTTTTAAAATATTTCTGAATTTTTTTTATTTTTATTTTTTTATTTTTTATTTTGTGTGTATAAGTGGTTTGCCTACATGTATGTAAACCACCCATAACTACAGTTCCAGGGAATCCAATGCCCAGTCTGACCTCCCCAGGGTACTGCACATACAGACACTTAGGCACACACACATGCACATCCAGTTAAGTAAAAATGAAAGGACTTGGAGAATATAATGCTGAGGGAAATCTATGAGATGGGAAAGAAATGCTGCTTGTCTCCAGCATTCCCGTGCACATGACATAACCTGGCCACTCTTCCTAAGGGTGAGCCATATTTGGCTGATTTTAACTTTTTTTTTTTTTGGTTTTTCGAGACAGGGTTTCTCTGCGTAGCCCTGTCCTGTCCTGGAACTCACTCTGTAGACCAGGCTGGCCTCGAACTCAGAAATCCTCCTGCCTCTGCCTCCCAAGTGCTGGGATTAAAGGCGTGTGCCACCACGCCTGGCTTTGATTTTAACTTTTTAATGAACATATGTGCACACATTCCTTACTCAGATTAAGTGTCTCATAGCCTGACAAATTTTAGTTTGACTAAATTTTAGTTTGAATAGTATTCTGACCCACCCTCCTGCCTCCTTGCTAAATGCTAGGATTACAGGCATACATCACAATGCTGGGTTTTTGTGAAGAGTTGTGGACTGCACTCCGCAGGCAAGGAGAGCCGCCGTCGAGAGAATCTCTTGTGCACTCTGTAGAAAGCATCGCCTGTCAATTAAAAAGCTGATGGCCAGTAATCTGAAGGCAGGATTAGAAGGTGGGACATCCAGCGGAGAGACTGGAACTCTGGGAGACAGTCAGGCTGGAAGATTCCCCGTCTGAATACTGAGGAAGTCGGACATATGAAACTGAGGAGAAGAACCAGTCATATGGCTGAACTCGGGTTAGAATAAGTGGGAGGGTACGTTGGGAGTTAGTTGGGAAAGCAGCCTATTTCGTGACCTGGGCATTTATTCCTAAATAGCTAAGTCTCTGGGTCATTATGTGGGAACTGGGGCACAGGTGGAAAAGCCCACAGTTAGAGAGAGCGCTACCAACTGAGCTGCACTTCCAGCCTGTGTCTCCGCCTTCCGATGCACTCAATTCCAGGGCATTGTGCGTGTTCACTTGATTGTGGGCCAGATTCCCCAAACCGCTTTGAATTTTTTCACATTTGCTAAAGCGAGGTTTTTCCCCTGTTGAGACACAGACTTGCCCTCCCCTGCCACAAGCCCTGGTTTCTGTCTCTATGAATCTCATCCCTCTGGAGGCTTGACAGCATCACATAGCATTGAGAACTCACCCGGAGAAAGCTGATGGCTCTTGGCCTCTGGGTGCAGACAGGCCACCGTCTCCTCCCTTAAGAGTTAATCCAGATGAGGGGCTGGAGAGATGGTTTAGCAGTTATAAGAGTACTTACTGCTCTGGCAGAGGAATCTGGTTTGGTTTCCACACCCACATGGGAGTTCACAACCATCTGTAGCTCTAGTTCCAGGGGATCTGGCGCCCTCTTCTGGACTCCTGGACACCAGATACACATATGGTGCACAGACAACATGAAGGCAAGACACATAAACATAACAAAATAAAATAAAGATTTCTTTCTGGCCTAGAGACCACCTCTCAGGAAGGAAGGCTCATCTTAAGCTAAACTAAGGAGATGGGAGGAGGGGACGAGGGTAGCTGGAGAGATGGCTCAGTGGTTAAAAACACTGACTGCTCTTGCAAAGGTCCTGAGTTCACTTCCCAGCAACCACATGATGGCTCATAACCATCTGTAATGGAGATCCAATGCCCTCTTCTGGTGTGTCTGAAGACAGCTGCCGTGTACTCATACACATGAAATAAATAAATAAATAAATCTTTTAAAGAGAGAGAGAGAGAGAGCTAGGAGGGGCAGTTAACCTTTTAATAAGATAATGTAATTTCCTGGGAAGAATTCTCAACCTCTAGCAGAGTGCCTTACAGAGCCCAGCCACGCTACTTGCTATATCTGCCTGCTTCTCTCCTCGCTCAGAAACACATACTTTCCCCTTTCCTCCCTCTTTGTATCTCTTCTAGAAGCATCCTTTTCCTAACCCTTTGGACTTCGCTCCTTCCTGAAGCCCTCCTCTCCATCTTGTGTGCTCTTGTAATCCCAACACTGGAGGTGGAGACAACTGGGTCCTTGGGGCTTCACTGGCCAGGCAGCCTGACTTGCTGGACAAGTTCCAGGCCAGTGAGAGACTTTACCGCACCAAAAGTATAACACAATTGTGGTGGACTACACTGCAGGAACACTGGCCTTTGCGCGCGCACACACACAGACAGAAAGCTATGTCTGGGGCCTGCCCTGTGCTGTATTCCCCACTGCAATTCAACCTCTTACTTTGAGTACACAGTATATTAGGTTAGTTGGCAGGAAAGACCTCTCGGTCCTTATGATCTGGGCTCAGCATCCCCAAAAGCCATCCCCAAAGCCATGTCGTTAGTTATTTATCTTCCTCCTCCCCTTCAAGCACCCCTCCCCCGCTCCTGCCATTGCACTGCACTAATGAGTCCCAAGGAGATGTTGCTATGCCAGGAGCTGCCCTTCCCATCGGCAGACTAGAAGCCCTTAGAGCCTTTGGCGCACTTGGCTCTGCTAAGTACGGCCCTGACTTGGAGTTTCCATGGCGATAGCACCTGTAGTCCCAGCTTTGGCTTGTTGCCAGAGCAGATAACAATCAGACCCTCACTGATTCAATCTATTCCCTAGCCGCACCTGCAGCCGGAGGAGACAGAGATGACAAGTGGGAGGGGACTGACTCTCTTTTTTCTCTCCACCAGATAGCCAGGAGTCCCTCAGGGGGCCACCCACAGGCCACCCACAACCTGCTATGACCTTCTAGGCCTGCCTTCCACCTGCTGTGTGACCCTGAGCCAATCCTAGCCACTCTGAGCCTTCATAAGCCAGGCATGGTACCAAGTTGGTCATGAAGGATTCAGACGCCTGTACCTGGGATATGGCCTGGGATATGTTGTCATGGTGATGAAGACGCTGCAGGGCATGATGCTGGTGCACCCCTCCTCCACTTCCCACCTGTTCTACCCGGCTGGATTATAATACAGGCATGTAGGGTTAGGGAGTAGGTTGAATCCGTGAAATTTGTGCCTTGCAAACACGGGACTTGAGTTCAAGCCCAGACCCCATGTAAAAAGAGTTGGCCATTGTAGCTGTTCCTGTGATCCCAGCCCAGGAGAGGTGAAGACAGGCAGATCCCTGCTTCTCACTGACTAGACAGCCTAGCTCACTCAGTGAGTTCTAGGCCAGTGAGAGACACTGTTTCAAAACGAACATGGACACGGAGACAGGTTTACCTGATCCCTGAGACCCAAGGTGGCAGAAACAACTCCCAAAAGCTGTCCTACAACCTCCACACCTGTGCTATGACATTGGTGTATACACACACACACCATGCACACACACACACACACACACACACACACATGTGCACACACAAATGTGCACTCACACACACATACCATATGCATACCACACAAACCACACACATACACCACAAACACATGTATACATGCACACACACATACCATACACATACCACAAACCACACACACACACACATACACCACAAACACATGCATACATGCACACACATACCATACACACACATACATATACCACACACACGCCATACACACATACTCCCACACACACACCACACACATATATACCACATACACATGCACACATATGCTCGTGCACACACACACACTTCCATGGACCTAAAGACCCGAAGCCTGTCTGTTCCTATGGCCACATCTGGCCCCTAGACCTGGTGTTCCCCACTCTGTGTCCAGATGGGCTAGCAAGGTCTGCAGACCTCACATGGCCTCGTCAGTCTCTAACATAGGAGAACACAAAAGCACTGAGTCCCTTAGCTTGTTTATGTGACCTCAGCCCCATGTCTCCCTAGGACTTTGGACTGAGAATTTAATCTCATATGGCAGGTGCCTGGGGCTGTTTTGCCTGGTGATTTAGTAAGACAGAGTGAGTCTTCAGACAGACCTGGAGCAGGCCCACATAGTACCAGGTTCTGGAGATAGCTAGATCTGGGCAGGCACAGGCACAGGAAACGACAGCCACTTAGGGTCCTAACTCCCATCACTTCTGAGCTGCTTTTTCTTTAGATTTGTCTGTATTCTGATGCAATAGACTTAACAAGAGCTACTGTTTGCAGGGAAGAAGGTTCCTGGAGATGGAAGTGACAGTCTTGTGCTTACTAAGCACTGTACTGCTGAGCCACGTCCCACAGCCCCTCACTGGAGGATTCTAGGCAGAAGCTCTACCACTGAGCCACACCCCAGCCCCTCACTGGAGGATTCTAGGCAGGGGCTCTACCACTGAGCCACTCCCAAGCCC
>NC_034612.1:34759629-34761534 GCF_900095145.1 Mus pahari
CTCTGCCTCTGCCTCTGCCTCTGCCTCTGCCTCTGCCTCTGCCTCTGCCTCTGCCTCTGCCTCTGCCTCTGCCTCTGCCTCTGCCTCTGCCTCTGCCAAGTGCCAAGATGAAAGACATGCATCACCATGCCTGGCCTTCTACCCTGTTTGAGACAGGATCTCCTTTGCCACTAACTATGTCAGGCTAGCTGGTCAACAGGTTTCCGGGGATTCTCATGTCCCTACCTCTCTACCACAGGGTCTCTGGGATTACAGATGCATGTGTGCTACCACACCCGGCTCTATGTGGGCTCTGGGGATTTGAACTTAGGTCCTCTTGTCTACAGAACAAGTACTTTACTGACAGAGCTTTTTCTCCTACATCTAACTTTTTTAAAAGATTTTTTCCTTTTTTTTTTATTAGAAAAATTTCATTTTCTCTTTATTTTTCTGTGTATGGGTATTTTGTCTGCACCATGTATATTCAGTATTCTCAGAAGCCATCAGATCCCCTAGAGCAGTGGTTCTCAACATTCCTGATGCTGCTGCCCTCTAATACAGGTCCTCATGTTGTAGGACCCCACCATAAACTTCCGTTGTTGCTACTTCATGACTATAGTTTTGCTGTGGTTATGAGTCATAATGTACACATCTGGTATGCAGGATATCTGCTATGTAAGCCATGTGGGAAGGCCATTCAACCCACACATGTTAAGAACTACTGCCTTAGAACTTACAGATGGTTCTGAGCTGCCCTGTCCATGCTGGGAGTTGAACCTGGGTCCTCTGCGAGAGCAGCGATAATTCTTCACCTATGAACCACCTCTGGAGTCCCCAGCATGGAGTCTTTTAGCAACAAAAGGAAATTAAATCAGCTCTATAGATCATGGGCTGCATCATGAGAGGCCACCCTACAGAGCCAATTTGCCCTAGGGTTCCATGAAAATATGGGGACTTGCCCAGAGTCACATAGTAGGCCCACACGGGGGCTGGGAAGGTAGAGTGTGAGGAACCTTCCCTTGCATAATCCTTTCCCAGCTCAGCAATGGGGATAGGTGGGCGGAGTCACTGATAGGGCCCATGCCGAGCAAAGACCCACCCCACCCAGGTCACCTCCGGGTTGTAAGTCAGCTGCCAAGGCAGCATTCTCCACCCACAACATTCTTTTCTACCCAGACCATAAGCTTTCCTGGAAAGAAAGGAAGTCCTGGTCGAGGTGATAGCTTAATGGATAGAACACTTGCCGAGCAAGCATAAGGACCTGAGTGAAGGTCCCTAGAACCCACGTATGGCCAGATGTGGAAGAGCACATCTGAGAACTTCTCCTGTGAGCTGGGAGGCAGACACGGGGGAGTTCCCAAAAACTCACAGGCCAGCCAGCCAGCCAGCCTGGCGATGCAGAACATCAGGAAACAGTGGATGACCTTGTCCCAAACAAAGAAGAAGGAAAAGAGTGACACCTGAGGCTGTCCTCTGTCACAGGTACCATGATACAGGCACCACAGACACACAGAGACACACATACCACGACACACACATACCACAACACACACACACATACAGATAGGAGGAAGATTTTAAAAGGAAAGGGTTTCAATCCTGGGTATACCACACACGCACACACTGAGAGAGAGAGAGAGAGAGAGAGACAGAGACAGAGACAGAGACAGAGACAGAGACAGAGAGACAGAGAGATTTAAAACAAAAGGGTTCAGTCTTGGACACACACACACACACACACACACACACACACACACACAGGTAAGAGGGAGATATTGAGAAGAAAGTGGTTCAATCCTGGGCACACACATCTTTTCCAAATGAAACTCACTCACTATAATCAGGTACAGCCATGCAAGCCAGGTTCTCAGGAAGGAAGGAAGGAAGGAAGGAAGGAAGGAAGGAAGGAAGGAAGGAAGGAAGGAA
>NC_034612.1:34761654-34772678 GCF_900095145.1 Mus pahari
GGGAGGGAGGGAAGGAGGGAAGGAGGGAGGGAGAGAGGGAGGGAGGGAGGGAGGGAGGGAAGGAGGGAAGGAAGGAAAGTGAGATGCTGGCCCTGCCTCTTGCTTTTTCTTTCACTCTCTGGCTGCTATGAAGTGAATAGCATGCTCCATCCACTACAGGCTCCCACAATGACATTCTACTTCCCCATAGGTTCGAAAGCAACAAAATCTGTTGGCCATGGACCATCCCTACAACTGTGGCCAAGATAAACCATTCTCGTCATAAGCTGGTTATCTCGGCTTCTTTGGTACAGCAACAGAGGGCTGGCTGGCACAGCCACATGGCTCCATGTACTCAGACACTCTAACACCAAGCACAGGAAGGACCACGTGGTCAAGTCCCCCATGGGAAGCTGTGATATGGACGAAGGATGTGACTTGAAGAAAACCCAAATGATCTCACTAATTTAAAGAAGATGCAGGGGGATTTTCTTTCTCATGTGTCTGGTTGAAGAGCAGAGATTCACATGGGGGGGGGGGGGCAGTTCCTTATAAACTCCTCAAATTTTGTTCTAAACCCAGGGCTATAAATTGTCCATTAACGGCAGCACAAATCAGCCAGATGTGGGCACCGAGAGTCAAAAGACTTTATTACCGTCCCATAGTTTTGCCTCCTCTGAAAACTGAACTGCTTGCTCCTCTGTCTCCATACTATAAGATTTATTACTCGTTCATAAAATGCCATTGTGGCGAAAGTCCCAAGCCACTGCTTTGAGAGAATTACTTTTCTGAGAGACTGGCCCTTCTTCTCCATGAAGTACACGGTAAAGGTTTTAATTACTTTTGTGTAGCTGTGACCATCGTGCCTTAGAATAACTAAGGAGGGGGAGAGATTTGTGTTGGCTCACAGTTTCAAAGGGTTTTATCCACCACGGTAGCTAGAGCGTGGTGGGACAATACAACCCACATCATGATAGACAGGAAGTACAGAATAGGAAATACTGCTCCTGCAGAGGCCCTGAGTTTGGTTCCCAGCACTCATGTCAGGCAGCTCACAATTGCCCATGACCCCTGTTCCAGGGGATCTGATGTTCTGTGCTGACCTCTCTAGGTATTACACTCAACGCTCTCTCTCTCTCTCTCTCTCTCTCTCTCTCTCTCTCACACACACACACACACACACACATACACACATATATGCATACAGTTTTAAAATATAAAAATATGAGCAAGTGCAGGAACCTTGAAAACCACCAGGACTAACAGAATAACTATCTACAGGAGGCAAGAGGGTGGTTCAGTCCAACACAGCTCAGTAGCTGGTATTGGTTTGGTTCAAGCTCTGGGAGTCTGACCTCGAGTAATTTATTTTAGGCATAATTAAGACTAGCACAATTTGGTGAAAACTTTCCTGGTGATAATTAACTCAACCCCACAGACTAAGTTAAGTCAAGATTTTACATGACTACACTGAAACTCTCTGTAAAGTGTATGTGACACTTTCTTACGGATGGGTTCTATAGACTGACTGAGAAAAGCTGACAATAAGGGTCTGGGGGGAGGGTCTATGTGATCTTGGCTACCCAGATAGCTCAGAGGTCGCCAGGCTATGAATCACATTCCCTCCCTGCCTTCTGGGCTGGCAACAGGTAGCATCTCTTCCTTTGTGTTCCCCATTCCCCTGGTGTGGATCTGTGAGCACAGAGACCTTTCCGCCTTGTGAGCAAGAAGACAGTCTGCTCTGCTCATCAGTATCTCTCAACCTTTTCCCAACATCATTCTCCCAAGGAACTTTCTAGATTTTTAAATTTGTAATTACCCAAATAGATTAAATACACGGGAATGAGCCTACTGTGGTGATGCACATCTGTAATTCCAGCATTCGGTGAGGCAAGAGAATTGTGGATTCAAGGCCAATGTTTTTCTGAGAGACAGCAACGAACATAATAATGCATCCAGAGCAGACCAGGATGACTCCACCCTAGTCTAGTCTGGTGAACCAGGGAGTTATTTAGGGGACTCACGTGAGCATGGGTGACTCAAAGGTAGCTGAGTCACCAAAAGCCCACCAGCACAGGTGACAACCCACGAACGTAGATTCTCTTCCTTCTTTTTTCTTCCTCTTCTCTCTTTCTTCTGCTGTTTTTCCTCTTCTTCTCTTACTCTCTCTCTCTTCCTCTTACCCCTCCTCCTCCTCTCTTCCTCCTCCTGCTGTTCCTCATTGTATTATCCAGGGTTCTATAAAGGAACAGAATTGGTAAGCTGGATGGATAGACAGGGGCGGGGTGATAGATGGATGAATAGATGAGAGAGAGACAGACAGACATACAGACAGACAGACAGACAGACAGATTCATTAGAGTTGCTTGCAGGCTGTGGTCTGAGTAGTCAAGGCTGTCTCCTGATGGAAAGGTCCAGGATCTGTCCGTTGTTCAGTCCATGAGACCAGATGTCCAATCTGGTGCTGGAGTTCCGAGGAAGGCTTCAGAGGTGCTGGACGTTAATCTGCATTGGGATCCCGAAGAAGTCGATCCTTACACCAGTGAAAGAATGCCTCAGTGACGGGATAGGTGGACGTGCCAGCAAGAGTGAGAAGAAGCCGGCAAAAGGCAAAAGCTTCCTTCTTCCATGTCCTCTACTTGGGGATGCCACCAGAAGGGGTGGCCCAGGTTTAGGATGGGTCTTCCTAACTCAAGTGATTTAATCAAGAAAAATCCTTCGCAGGTGGGCCTGGCAGCTTGGGTTTGAGTAGGCTCCAGTCAAGTTATCAGCCACAACACTCGCTGTCATCTTTGTCTTTTCCCTCCCACTTATTCTTATATTCCTCCTCCTCCTCCTCCTTTTCCTCTCCAGCAACAGTACAGATTGCTTGGAACAGCTTGTAAAGACATCCTTGACAAACCAGGTTGGATCTGTGACCTATTAATCACCATCCAGGACTTGTGCACACCTATAATCCCAGAACCTGAGAGGCTGGGGTGGGGGATTACAAATTCAACTTGGGAACTTCAGTAAGATTTTGTTTCAAGTTAACAAACAAACAAACAAAAACATTAGAACTGTTCAAAGTGCCAGGTATTGAACCTAGCATGATTGGCAGGTGCTCTACCACTGAGCCACGCCCCTAATCCCTCACTGGGGGATTCTAGGCAGATGCTCTACCACTGAGCCACACCCAGCCCCTCACTGGGGGATTCTAGGCAGATGCTCTACCACTGAGCCACACCCCAGCCCCCCATTGGGGGATTCTAGGCAGATGCTCTACCACTGTGCCACACCCCAGCCCTCCTGCATCCTCTTGCTTCAACCTCCCGTGTTGCTGGGATGAGAGACCTGTATCACCAGTTCCTACTGCAGAGTGCCTAGAGTTCCACTCCTGAAGAATAACCTCTCCTTCCTCTACCCCAAGACGACCTCTTGACCATGGGCTTGACCGACGAGGAGTGAAGCCTCATCGAGAGTGGACAGCGCCTCTAACATCCTCACCATCTGGGACCGAGCTGATTCTCTTTGGCCAAGAGAAGGAGGCTCACATCAAATTAGCAGATTCCTTAATTAGAGCCAGACGGTTCCTAGCTGTATCCCTCCACCCCAACCTGGGTGGCCTCCCGCTAGAAGAGGAGCCGACGTTGTTGTGTTTATGCTTATGAGGCGGATCTGCTGGAAGAGAGCATTCTAAATGAGATTACATCTTATACATGTTTAATGTACTGTTCCCGCCATTTAAAATGCAGCTCTATTAAAAATAGCAGGGCGGGGGGGAATTGACTCACGGAGCTGGGTGTGGAGAGAATAGATCAGCAGTGAAATGAATAATATATTAACAGAAGAATGCTGTTGCTTTTCATATTAATCGTATAAATCACGGGATTCTTGAGCTGTCAGCAGAAGTTAAGGAGGAGGAGAAAACCGACTTCTGATTTCACAGCTGGGGAAAGATGGGGGCTGGTGAAGCATGGGCGCCAGATGCATGACGATCACACTGGTGACAAGATGGGTGTTCTGGGCATGATAATGATGCTGCCAAGGGTCTGGGACTTCCCCCCCAGGGCAGTGCTGTTACCGTAGAAGGGCAGCTGCTCAACCACTGCCTGTATCCCTTACTAATGCTAACTGCTTACTGTGAGCATAAGAAAAATGAATGGGACTCGGTCCCTGCTGCAGGCCAAGGAGACAGACGTTAACACAGATGGTTCCAGCAATGTGCAACCAGGCAGAACAGAGGCCTTCCCAAGAAACCAGGTGGGCATCCCCAAATGTCAAGTGTCCTCTCTCTCTCTCTCTCTCTCTCTCTCTCTCTCTCTCTCTCTCTCTCTCTCTTTCTCTCTTCATATCGTGTTTCATGATTTTTGAGATGGAAAGGAAGGTGTGGTTGATTTTTTTTTTTTAATAACCCCCGCACTTGGGTAAAGAGCTGGAGGACCAGGATTTCAAGGCCATCCTCAGCTACATAGTGAGTTCAGGACCACCCAATGCTATGTGAGAACCTGTCTCAAAAAGAAGTCCCCCTCAATATGGGACTGAAGAGATGTGTCAGCGGTTAAGAGCATTGGCTGCTCTTCCAGAGGACCAGGGTTCAATTCCTAGCCCCCACATGACAAGTCACAACTGTCTGTTCCAGGGGATCTGGAACCTTCACAGAGACATGCATGCAGGCAAAATATGAATACACATAAAATAAGAGTAAATAAATCATTAAAAAAATGTTTAAAAAACCACACACACATGCATGTGCACATACACACACACACACACACACACACACACATGCGAAGCAATATTAAAGGTCTAGAGAGTTGTCTCCATGGTGAAGAGCAGGTACCCGCTCATCCAGAAGACCCAAGTCACCCAAGTTTGGTTCCCAGCATCCATATTGGATGGCTCCTAACTGCCAATAACTCTAGCTCCATGTGACCTGACCCCACGGCTGTCCATCCAGCCCCACCCAGGCATCCTCCCATGTCTGCCTCCCCATCACAGGGATTACAAGCATGGACCACCACACACAGACTTTCCACATGGTTTCCAGGCATCGAACTCGGGTCTTGAGCCTATATAGCAGCCATTTTACCCACTGAGCCATCTCTCTAGTGGAAGGTCTTCACTGATGGGCATCTACCTGAGTCAAGTCTCAAGTTCAAGCCCACCTCCCAGGTACAGTACCTGCGGCCCGGCCACCAAGCCCAGACAGACCCACTGATGTGGAATTATCAGTGAAACATTTATATGTGCGCACGCGTATGTGTGTGTTTATATGTGTGTACTGGTGTGCACATGCCATGTCAGAGTCCAACTCATAGACACTGGCTCTCTCCCTTCACCATGTGGGTCCCAGGTATGGACTCAGGCTTGGCAGCAGGCACCTCTACCCACTACACAATCTCACCAGCCCATTCGTCACATTTATAAATGAATATTTGAGCTCTGATCACATCTACCTCTTTATTATCCCATCTCATCAGCCTACTGTCATTCAAGGAAATAGGCACACTCCCAACAGGGCTCAGAGGAAGCAGATGAGCGTCAGAGCAGGCAAGGTCACATGGCTAATAAACACCTGGGCTGCCCCTGAGATGCAAACTGGCCTGGAAGTATATGAAGGGCTGTAATTTTTCCTTTGTGTTTACCCACAATCCCCTCCTTCAAGGTCATGCCTGGGTAGGGATGAGGCAGGGCATGTGCAGAGGTGAAAGGGCTCTGCGTGGGGCTGAGTCTGCTGTTTTGCCTACCCAGGCCTGGAGCAGTCAGGCCAACAGACTACCTTCCACCTTTGAGATATTTTCGCCTCCTTTTCTGATGCCAGAGGGTTTGAAGAAAGACAGAAGGCCCTGCCAATGACCACAAACCATCCTGACATCTGCTAGATGTCCCTGTCTCATGGGACAAATTGTGCCAATTAAAGCCTTGCTTTGTGGGGGCTGCTGAGATGGCTCAGCAGTTAAGAGCACTTGATGCTCTTGCAGAGGATCCACGTGTTGAGTGACACTATTCCCAGAGAGATGTGAAAAAACTTCTCCTCGCCCAAACAGGAACTGATGTCAGACCAGAGTAAGAATACCACCAAAGTCCAGCTTGGTGATCCAGTATGTTTTGCTGGGTTTGGTTATAGAAATATAGGTAAGGAATTACTTACAGGAGCAGAAATGACTCAAAGACAGTTGTATCGCCAACAGTAACCCCAATGTGGATGATAGTGCACAGATCAGGGAAATCTAGAGCTCACTGCCCAACCTGCAGGCAGCTTAAATAGTTAAAGAATATCTCCTTCAGACAGCTCAGTTGGCCCCAGCCTCTTCTAGACACCTTGTCTGAGAGTGTCCATTCAGCAGTTTTTACTGCTTAAAAACACAGGAGGAGGGAGGGTCTTACCGAATCTGCTCAGTTTCAGGAACTTCCTGAAACTACTGAGTTCTTTACCTCCTGAGCTTAAAAACTACCCTGCAATATGGTAGGCCTCCCCTTTAACATCCTGTATCTTAAAGCAGCTTTTCATCCAAATGGAAGGTTTTAACCAGGGAAGACACTGCTACATTACACCATGTTTGGTTCCCAGCACCCACATGTTGGGTGCCTCACAACCATTCTGTAACTCCAGCTTTGGAGAGGCTCTAATGCCTTCTACTGATCTCCCCAGGAACCTGTATACATTCATACATGCTCACACATACAAAATGTAAAAAACAAAATGAATTGGTTTTGGGAGCTGAGAAAATGGCTCAACAATTAAAAGTGCTTGCCAAAAAAGAAAGAAAGAAAGAAAGAAAGTGTTTGCCATGAAAACATGAGGCCCAGAATACAGATCTCCAGAAACTCGAGTAAAAACCAGATAGGTTTGGTGACATCCCCATAATTCTAGTTTCAAGAGTCAAGAGATGGACTCCCCAGAGCAAGGCACACAGCAAGACTATCCATATCAGAGTGCTAGGTTTGATTGAGAGACCCTGCCTCATTGAGTAAAAGTGAAAGAGAAGTAGAGTATGATTCCCAGCATCAGCCATATGCGCACACACACACACACACATGTACATGCCCACCCAGATGCAAAAACATGCATACATACATGTACATGCACAGACTACACACATGTGCACACACACATACACACACAAACACACAAGCACGGGCACACACACACACGTGCCCACCCAGATGCAAAAACATGCATACACATACACATGAAAAATGGAAAAAGGGGAAAATAAAAGAGTTACTTTGGGGGCTCAGGATGTAACTGAATTCTCTAGCACTTGGCTAGATTTTGTGAAGCATCCCTGAGTTTTGTTCCCAGCTCTGTGAAAAACCGAATGCAGGTTGCCTGGGAGATGAAACCAGCAGAAGTATCAGGAGTTCAAAGTCACCCTTAGTTACTAAGTTCAAGGCTAGCCAGGGTTACATGAGACCCTGCTTCAAAACCAAAAAATTAAAGTGCTGTCCTGACAGCTCAGCAGGTAAAAGTGATTGCCACAAAGCCCCGACAACCTGAGTTCAATCCCTGGGACCCACATAGTGGGAGGAGAGAACCCAGCCCTGAGAGTTGTCCTCTGATGCCCTCACACATGAGGTGACATGTGCATGCAGGCTTTTTTTTACAGTGAAAGCATTGTTATGAATTAGTGTATATTCAGGCCCAGCACTACCAGCTGTCCATAGCAATGACCATCCAGGACAAGTGGCCTTAGCGTCCCCTTCCATAGAAGACCTACACAGAGTTCAGCCTGCAGGGAGCACCGAGCACATCACATGTGGGTTTCTGTGACTGTTGCAGCTAAGCTGGATCTCCCTCCTGGCAGAGACCATGGACCAGCCTGGAACTCTGCCTGGCAGGCCATCCCCTACAAAGATACAGAGGGTAGAGAGAGAAAAAAAATCTCCATGACAACCATGATACCCCCCTCCCAGATGGGTTATGAAGGGGGTCACTGGCTTCCCATTTCCAGGCTACAAGCTGGCAACTGAAACCTACAGGCTGGAAAAACTAGGGTGAAGACAAGAGTGGCTTCTGGCAGCAGGCAGATCACAAGCTCCCTAGGTCCCCAGGCTGCAGCTTGAGCCAGAGCAAGGGAGAAAGTAGGGCAGAGCACCCGCCTGCGCAGCGCACCCTGCCTCCCTCCCACACTGCTACTTCCTAAAACACTGGAAAGGGACCCGATGTTCCTGAAAACACCGGACCATGAGTGGGTCACGTGCCTCATATGGGAACAGTTCAAATTTTTAGTGTGACCACCCATGTCTATCAAGCTATGGGAGTCAGAAGTAGACAAGGGGATTCCAGAAATCTGTGGGGTATGCATCTGAGCCAAAAAGAGAAGAACCCTGACTTTCTGTGGCTTTAAAAATAAATAAATAAATAAATAAATAAATAAATAAATAAATAAATAAATAGAAGAAAATAACTTCTGCATGGCTAGAGATAGAATCCAGGGCCTATTATGCTAGCTAGAGCCACGCCCTTATCCCTTCACTGGGGGATTCTGTGCAGGGGCTCTACCACTGAGACACACCCCAGCCCCTCACTGGGGGATTCTAGGCAGGGGCTCTACCACTGAACTACACCCCAGCCCCTCACTGGGGGATTCTAGGCAGGGATTCTAACACTGAGTCACACCCCAGTCCCTCACTGGGGAATTCTAGGCAGGGGCTCTACCACTGAGCCACGCCCCCAGCCCCTCACTGGGGGATTCTAGGCAGGGNCTCTACCACTGAGCCACGCCCCCAGGCCCTCACTGGGGAATTCTAGGCAGGGGCTGTACTGCTATATTGAATCTAGCCCCTTTTCTGTGGCTTTTGTGCATGCTTGAATGATTGCGTCAACTGGGCACACTGACCACCTATGTTCTGTTTTGGTATGAAGCAGATCTAGTATGAATGGGTCTATCTCATGTGGTGGGTTGAATGAGAATGTCCCTCATAGCCACTTGAGCACTTGGTCCCAGCTTAATGGTTCTGTTTGGGAAGTTCAGGAAGTGCAGCATTGCTAGAGGAAGTGTGTCACTGAAGACTTGGAGAAGGTAAAACCTCACCCTACTTGCACCCTACTTGCAGTTTGCTCTCTCTGCATTGCACTTAGGGTTCAAGGTGTGAACTCTCAGCTACATATTTGAGCCACCATGCCTGTCTGCTGCCTCCGTTCTGCCATTGTGGACTCTGTCTGGAACCATAAGCCAAAATAAACCCTTTCTCCCATAAGTTGTCTTGGCCAGGCTGTTTTATCACAGCAACAGAAAGCAAACTGATACAGAACTTGGTACCAGGATCCTGAGGTAACGCTGTGAAAGACCTGGCTGTGTTTGGGGTAGGATTTTAGATGTCTTTGGAACTTTGGGGTGGATGTAAACAAAGTAACCCTTTCCTCCCCACTTTGCTTTTTCACAGCAATAGAAATGGAAACATTCCATATAAGGTAACATAGGACAATCAGGGCTCAGAAAGGCAGGCATGGGAACACAGACCTATAATCCCAGCTACTCAAGAGGCTGAGGCAGGAGGATAACAAATTCAAGGCCAGCCTGGGCTACAGAATGAATTCAAAGCCTGCCTAATAAGACTCTACACACACACACACACACACACACACACACACACACACACATACACACACACACACAGCACACACACACAGCAAACGATAACTGAGATTATAACTTAGCTGTGGAACACTTGCCTAGATCTCTATGTCTAATTAACCCTTCAATCCCAAGAACACGTTCTGGCTGACACAGGCACGCAGAGGTGTCTCAGTCTATTTTCAGTTGCTTCGGTGGACTATTACAGACTGTGTCATTTATAGGGATCATTAGGGTTTGGACGTGAAGTGTCCTCCACAAAAGCTTTTGTGTTAAAGCTTAGTCCCCTGAGGGTGGATCCAATCTTTGTGATGGGACTGGATCTTGAGAGTTCTGATTTCACCACTAGATTAACCCCTTGATTGATTCCTAACCTAATGGCATTATTAGGAGGTAGAAATAAGAAGGATGTAGGCCGGGTGGTGGTGGCACATGACTTTAATCCCAGCACTCTGGGAGCGGGGAGATCTCTGAGTTCAAGGGCAGCCTGGTCTACAGGACAGCCAGGACTATACAGAAAAACCATGTCTCATTACAAAAAAAAAAAAGGTGGGGGGAGGATGGGGCTTAGCCAGAGGAAGTAGGTCACCACTGGGGGTTGGGGGGTATGCCTTTGAAGGGCATCTTATCCCTGTTCCTTCTATTAATGTATACCTTCTTATCTTATCCCTGTTCCTTCTGTTAATGTATACCTTCTGTTAATGTATATTATAATGTATAATATAATGTAATGTATGTATGTGCACATTCATGCACATGTGCCTGCACATGTGTGGAGGTCAGAGGGCAACCTCATGTGTCACTCATCGGACTCTGCTCATCTTTTTGTCTGTTTTGAGGCAGGTCTTTCAGTGCACTGGAGAACTCACAAACAGGCTAGGCTGGCTGACCACCCAGCTCCAGGAATCCACTGTCTTCACTCCCTCAGTGCAGGTATTACAAACACACAACTATGCCCAACTTTTTGGCTTTGGAGATCCAACTCAGGTCCTTTATGCTTAAAAGGCAAGAGCATTACTGACCCCAGACCCCTAGGTGACACTTAAAAGTCCCATCTGGCTTCTTTTCTAGTATTTCACAATGAGTAACATCTCTCTCTCTCTCTCTCTCTTTTTAAAAAAGATTTATTTATTTATTTATGTATTTATTATACATAAGTACACTGTAGCTGACTTTGGACACTCCAGAAGAGGGTGTCAGATCTCATTATAAATGTGAGCCACCATGTGGTTGCTGGGATTTGAACTCAGGATCTCTGGAAGAACAGTCAATTCTCTTAACCACTGAGCCATCTCTCCAGCCCCAATGAGTAACATTTCATCTGAGTTGGTGGCATACACCTACAATCCAAGCACTCAGGAGACTGAGGAGAAAGAGTTCAGGTTAAGTCTGGGGTACATAGTAAAACTCTGTATCCAGATAGAAAGATGGATGGATGGATGGGTGGATGGGTGGGTGGATGGGTGGATGGATGGATGGGTG
>NC_034612.1:34772933-34796645 GCF_900095145.1 Mus pahari
AAAAAAAAAAAAAAAAAAAAAGAAAGAAAGAAAAAGAAAAGAAATGGATATAGATGTAAATGCAGGGTGCAAGTGTGTTGTGTGTGAGTTTGTATTTATGATGTGGTATGTATTTGTGTGTGAGAGTGTGTTGTGTATGTGCGTGTGTGTGGTGTTTGCATGTGGTGTGTATTTGTGTGTATGAGTGTGCTCTGTGTGGTGTGTATTTGCATGTGTGTGGTGTGTGTGCGTGTTGTATATTTGTGTGTGTGCACGTGTGTGTGCGTGCGCACACGTGTGTTGTATGTGATGCTGACAGTCAGAAGAACTGGAGAATGAACATGGCATCTCTAATGAGAAGTCTGGCTCCCCACACTTACTCACGCTGCCTGTCTTCTCATGGCAACGCGCTCTGAAAACTCTTCTTCTGGGTGGCAGCCGCTGTGGGAGACTGGAAGCCCTGTGAATATTTGTACTCTGGAAATTATTTGTAGCTATCTTTGGGTCTTTTTTTTTTTAACTGTCCCATTTTCTTTCATCCCAATTTACACCGAATGTGCCCCATGGGTCTTCACAGGACAGTAAACAGACACAATAAGATCCAACAGTCTACCCAGTGTCAAAACTCCAGGGGCAGAAAAATTACTAAAGGCATCAAGAGGGATTGCCAACAGGGCATTGTCCAAGGCAAGCAGCATCCCAGTTGGGTGCAGGATAGAGAGCTTACAGTCTGGATTCTGACTGTACTATGTCTTGTCTTGCTAGACTGGGGCGTTAGCTCATGAACACACAGCTACAAGACCTTCTCCAAGCCTGCCTGGGATCCAGGATGCTCAGGTGTTGACATCCCACATGGTGTTAGAAGGTATCATGGCAGAACAGCGGTCACCATGAAGGGGTCTTGTGTGTTTGCATTACCATCCAGAACTTCTGCAAATATATTACACAGCCACACCTGCCTTCTATGGAGAGTAATAGTTATTTTTTGCAGGGTATTAGTTACTTCTGCTATGACAAAAAAAATATACCACATGAAAATATCTTAAGGAAAGAAACATTTGTTTTCACTCACAGTGCCTATTTTAGTCAGAGTTCTCTAAAGACACACAGAATGAGAGGGAGACGGGATTAGAATGACTTTAAGCCTGTATGTAGTCTGGGTGGTCCCACAATGGCTGTCTCCCATCGGAAAGGTCAAGAATCCAATAGATGCTGTCCACAGGACTGGGTGTCTCAGTGGTCCCCGTCTGTTGCTGGAGTCCCAGTGGACTAGAGAGAGCTGCTGCCCTGCAGTCTATGCTGGAATCCTGCAGAAGTAGGCTCTAACACCAGCGAAGGATCGCCTCAGCGGCAGGCTCCACGAAATTTCCCGTGAGAGCAGGGGCAAGCAGGCAATAACTTTCTTCTATTGTGTCCTTTTATATGGGGCCACCACTACAAGGAGTGGCCCAGATTTAGTGTGAGTCTTCCTGCTTTGAATACCCGGATAATGTCAGAGGGGCTCAGTCCATCACAGCCGGGAAGGCATTGGGAACGTCCCAGTTCATACTGACCGAAGCTGGTGGTAGACCTGGTTCATGCCAAGACGGGGCCGGAAGCAAAGGTGGGGTCGGTGGCATCTGCTAGGTTTCTTCTTTTCCTCCTTATTGTGTCTGATCTCCAGTAAGTACTTTAGGACGATGATATCCTGTACTAGTTTCATTTCGGCAATTATGATTAAATAAAAATAAATAAATAACGTGACAACAACTTAGAGAAGAAGGGGTTTACATCAGCTCATGGGTTTTCATCACTGCACAAAGGTCACAGAGGTAGGCGCTTGAGACGCCAGGTCACAGTACATCCACAGATGAGATGAAATGAATGCAGAGAGAAAATGAATGTGTCTACGCTTAGCTCTTGGCTCTCTCCCTATGCTCACACAGTCTAGGACCCAAACCTGGGAACTGCACTGTCTACATTCAGGCTGGGTTCTCCTACATCAATTAACATAATCAAGACACGCCCCTCCACCCACCACTGACATACCCACAGGCCAGCCAATCACTGAGCCTCTCTTCCCACGTGATAGGAGAGCGTGGACTTTTGAAAGCTCTGCTCTGATATTTAACAGGCACGAACATGCACAAGCACACACGCACACATGCGTACCACTCAATCAATGAATAAATAAATATAATTTTTTAATTTAAAAGAATATGGGACTGGAAGGACGGCTGAGCATTAAAGAGCATTTGCTGCTCGTTGCAGAGAACCCAGGTTTGGTTCCTAGCACCTACATCATCAGGCAGTTCATAACCATCTGTAACTTTAGTTCTGGGGCAAGACACCCTTTTCTGGCTTCTGTAAACACTGGCGCACATATGGTAGACACACACATACATGGGGCCAGCGTACATTGATACAAATAAAATTAAACTTAAAAAAAAAAACATCATTGGAAGCATGCCTCTCTTTAAAACAAAACAAAACGAAAGAATGCGGAAGGTCAGATGACCGGGAGAGAGAGACAACATTCTAGGGCCCAGCTGGGAGAACCTTTTCTCCAAGGTGGACTCGAAGGAGTGAGGGGAGAAGGGGAAATTCCAGTCTGGTCTCATACCGAAGGAGACACCAGCAACCGCCACCCGCTGCTGTCAGACCCATTAAAGATCTAATTTCTATTCACCTATAACTTTATTAGGCTCATCCAAGCTATTCATCAAAGAAGCCTGTCTGGAAAAGGTGTATCGTGGCTTTTATTAAAATGTCCTTTCCGGGGCAACTGCATTAGGTTTTATGGTCGAGCACACAGATCCGTCTTGACAACGGGAGACTTCTCTCCATCCCTCCAGTGAAAGAGGTTACAGACAGGGTGCCTGGGATCCAGATATCTGAGATGCTGTGCCCCCCAAGTATGAGCCTTAGTGTCCTCTTGTTGATTTTGATGTTTCGGGCTGATTTTGTTTTTTAAATGATGTGTACGTGGGAGGTATGTGTACGCATAAGTGCAGGTGTCTGCAGAGGCCAGTAGAAGACCTCAGATTCCCCTGGAGCTGAAGTTAAAGGTGATTGTGAGTCTCCTGGCATGGGTTTTGAACTCTGGTCCTCAGCAAGAGCAACTCATACTCTTAAACACCAAGACGCCTCCTGACTTTAGAGTCTTAACTAGGTTTTTACCTCAACTCTAGGAGGTTAAAAAACAAATCCACTCTGTAGAACAGCTAGCTGACTTTCAGAGACTGTCCTAGTTTTCTTTCTGTTGCTGTGATAAAACACCGGGATGAAAAGCAACTTAGGGAGGAGGCAGGGCTTGATTCCACGTACAATTCCAAGTTATAGTCCATTGCTGCAGGAAAGTCATAGAGGCAGGAGTTTGGTCATATAACACCCACGGTCAAGAGAAAAGAATGTACCCATGCTGCCTGTTTGCTTGCTGCTGCTCAGCTAGCGTGACTCACCCTTATGTAGCTCAGTTCCCAGCCTAGGGAATGGTGCCACCCACAATGGACTAAATCTTCTGACATCAATTAACAGTTAAGACAATCCCCAGCAAGCCAACCTGATCTAGATAACTCCTCAGGTTAGGCCATTCTCTCAGATCATTCTAAACTATGGCAAGTGACCTTTAAAAAAATGTATATGTGTGCACACATGTATGTATACCTTCAAAGATAGGAACCAGACTCCCTAGAGATAGAGTTATAGGCATTTGTGAGCCAAGTCAGAAGAACTGAACAGGGCACTGACCATGGGTCCTCTAGAGAAGCAGTACAGTATCTTAAGAGCTGAGCTATCTCTCCAGCCCTGCAAATTGACATTTAAGACCAAACACCTCAACGAGGTTCTTACCTCAATTCTGAGAGTTTAGATACAGGTTCTCATCCCATAAAACTTCCAACTGAGTCTCAGAAGTTGCCACCTTCCCAAATTCATGGCTGCTTTGCCCTTTGTTCATGCACTAGGGCCAGTGTATACGTTTTAGAAATTGCTCTCTAAACAGAGCCTTGAAATGCGGAATAACAAGACTGATAGAAGATGATAACAGGTGGACCTAAGGGCATGGGGTTTGGCAGGTTGTGAAAAACGTTGAGGGAAACAGATGCAAGAGTCTGGCCTGGGTGACAGTTGCCAATTCAGGGGCACACAGAGAGGCCTGACAGTCTGTGCTTGCCACAGAGCTTCTCCCCTGAGCTCATTCCAGTCCAAACAGCGAGGGAAGGCCCTCCTACAGAACAGTTCAAAGGGTACATTCCACACCAGCTGTCACGGGCTTGACAATTGTCTGCCTGTCTCAGGGTTCATTTCCAAAGACTTGGTTACTGTTAATGATAATTATGGTATTGCTAAAGAGACAATAGTGAACCCACAAACATCTGGAGACGGAACAGTCTCCTGCCTTGGGGCCTGGTGTACAGAGTAAATGAACCAGATCTCATAATTAATAACACAGGATGCCAGACACGTAGTGCAAGCTTGTATTCCTAGTGCCTGAGCGGTAAAGACAAGAGTTCAAGGCCGCCTTCAACTACACAGTGAGTTCAAGATCAGCTTGAGCTACATAAGGCCAGGTGGAAGAGTTGGTTCAGCTGTTAAAGTTTGTTCTGCTCACACAGAGGACCTGTGCTTGGTTCCCCGCACCCACATCATACAGTTCACAACCATCTTTCAGTCCAGCTCCAGGGATATCTAGTCCCTCTGGTCTCCATGGGAACATGCACTGCGGTGCACATAACCACACACAAACGCACATACATATAATTAAAAATAGAAATAAGTAAATCGTGGGGCTCGGTGGTTAAAGGTCGAGGATTCTTTTCCAGAGGACCTAGGTTCAGTTCCCAGAACTCACATGGAGACACTCCAGTTCCAGGGGTTTGGACAGCCTCTTCTGACCTCTGTGGGCACCAGACATGTGCATGATGCACTGACATACACGAAGGCAAAACATCATACACAATTTTAAAAATAAATCCTAAGATGTGTATATGTGTGCATGTGTGGTATGTATGTGTGTGTGATGTCAACATATGTCTGTGTGTATTCACGCACGTGGAGACCCAAGGTGGTTGTCCAGAATCTATCCCATGTTCATCTTATCACTGAGGCAAGGTCTCTCAATCAAACCCAGAGCTTATCAATATTGCTAGTCTCTAGTCTCTCTAGCCAGCTTGCTCTGGGGATCTTCTGTCTTCGCCTTCTGAGCCTGGAACTACAACCCACCTGACATTCACGTGGGCCCTGGGGATCGGAACTCAGGACCACATGCTTGTGGGACAAGTGTTTTTAGCTGGGAGACATCTCCCCAGCCCCAGCCCCTCCACCTTATTTTTTCGAGATTCTCTCTGAACCTCAAGCTCGCTGATTTGTGCAGATCTGACACCTGATTTTTCTGCCCTTCCTTGACAGAGCCTTCTGTCCCTGGTGTAGGGTTTCTCAGTCCTGAGTCTGCTTGATCATTCTTCATGAAGGTTAGTTCTCCCAAAACGGAGCTCTTGAAATCCCTCTTGCTAAGTGACGGGTGATGTGTGGAGGGATATATACATGTGTGTGTGTGTGTGTGTGTGTGTGCATGCCCGCTAATAGCTTCTCTTTCTCCCTCTGGCATTCTGAGCATAAGGCTTGAGGGTTTTCTTTTTTTTCCATCAAAAAGGCCACACAGAATGAGCTCATCTTGTGCTCTGGAGCCAAACTGCCAGCTCACCTTTTAAGAAGCCCACACCTCGGTGGAGGACCCTCAGATCTCTTTGTCCCCAAGCTGAGAATGAGTCGGCTGTGAGTCAGGCACAAGACTGAGCCGGCACTCCTGTCCTGAGCTGCACCCTGCCTTCCCGAGCTACGTGCGTGTGAGGAAATGAGCTGAGGCCATCCTTCATTTGTTGAACAAGCATGTTCTGAGGGCCTGCCGGGTGCCAGGCACCAGGCTGAGACCTCTTGTAGACGCCATCTGTGATGGTTAACATTATAGTCAACTTAACACAACCTAGAATCACCTGGGAAGAGTCTCGGTGAAGGGCTATCAAGTTCAGATTTTCAGATTGGCCTGTGGACATAACTCTGGGGGTTGTCTTAATTGAGTTAATTGATTTGGGAAGACTCAGCCCACCATGGGCAGAACCACTCTCTGTGTTGGGGAGGAGAAATTGGGCCAAACACATGCAAACATTCACGTCTCTCTGGTCTTGACTGTGAACGTCATCCAATGTCATGTGACCAGCTGTCTGAAGTCCCTTCCCTGACTTTCCCACAATGATGGAATGTAATCTAGAATCCTAAGCCGTACTAAACCAGATACCCCTTCTTCCCCTAAGTTGCTTCGGGTTAGAGTCTTTTATCATAGCAACAGAGATGAAACTAGGAAAACACATTACATAATCCCCCTGCCAATGCTGGGAGCGTGATACCCACGTGTTCAGCCTATAGCTATGGAATCTGAGGCTCCAGGAGACTTTAGTCTCTTGTCAGTTCACCTAGCTGGTAGATAAGAATAAGCCTTTGATTGCGGACACCTGCCAGCCAAGCTCTTGAGAGGAAGAGACAAGCGGATTTGGTGTTTAGGTCAGCCTACATACAACATGGACAGAGTCTGAGGCTGGCTCGGGCTGCATGAGACTATCTCAAAATAAAACAAGCAAGGACTGGTAAGACGGCTGCTACAGTCATTCACCACCAAGGTGGACGACCTCAGTTCAGTCCCTAGAATCATGGTGGAAGCAGAGAACCAATTCCCAAAAGGTTTCTAGCTTGGTGAACCCATGAATTCACGGAAGGCTTTCTTCTGGTAGTAGCATGGATGAGGGGTGACCCCCAAAAAGACCACTGAAGAGTCCAGACCCAAGAGAGATGATGATTGCCGAAAGCTTCAAGATGAATCCACCAATCAATTCACTTTCTGGGGTGGGGGACCAGGCCATGGTGGCCCACACCTTTGATCCCAGCATTCGGGAGGCAGAGGCAGGCAGATCTCTGAGTTGGGACCAGCCTGATCTACAGAGTGAAGTCTAGGACAGCCAGGGCTACACAGGAAAAATAAAACAAGATAAAACAAAGCAAAAACAAACAAACGAAAAACCCAATTCACTTTCTACCTCCTATACACTCCAGCATCTCCCAGGACGCGTTAGGCTCAGAGGGTTGCTCCAGAGGGAGGGCAAGGCTGAAATCTCCAACGAGGATCTAAAGACCCTCTCCCCCCTCCCACCCCCCACCTTCCATGAGGGGACCCAACAGACCTGACTCCTTGAGAGTTCCCTGCAGGTAAGCACAGTTGGTCTGACCTCTAGACAGGCAGCGTAGTTATCCATGACATCCCAAGCCCAAGTCCGGGAGAACTTCATTTGCAAATCCTTAATCCCATCTGTACAGACCCTGTTTCCCAGAAAGACTGTGGTTTTTTTTTAACTTTTTCATTTTTTTTTTTTTAAATTTGTTTATTGGCAGCAGTGGTGACAGAGGTGGGTTGCATGCCACAGAAGCCAGGTGGCAGTCACAGGACAACTTGCAGAAGTCTCTGTAGGTTCGGAAGAGAGACTGGGCCCTCCAGCTTGGCAGTAGGCACCTTCACCCAGAGCCATCTTCCTGGCTCGTGAATTTCAGAAGGGACAGCTATTCCACAAGTCTTTCTCCTAACTTAATTCCAAATTCTAATAGACCTGAAATAACAGATCTTTGAGAACCAGGCACCTTGCTGGGCTCTAGAACTACAACTGTCAATCACTCCCTGGAGGCCATTTCTCTTGCTAAGAATCATGTAAATGTGGAGGGACAGTTCAAATGACACAGGTATATTCTGACCCACCTCCACTCTGCAGCCAGAGGCTCTGGTCTTGCCAAACACTGCTTATTCCAGAACATAATCCACTTGAGCTGTAGTGCATCCTACCTGTTCTGGAATGGGCTCCACCTCCCTTGGAGCCAGGCCCTGGCTTCCACAGCCCGTGTGCTCAGGGGGCTGTCATGTTGATGAAAATACCAGGGAGCCATCTGCAGGGTTCTTCCTCTCTCGGGCTTCTCTGGAGCCTGAAATAAACGAGAAAGAGATGTTCCTGGCAGGGTCCGCTGAGGAGTTTCACGGCAGGAATAAAAATTGGCTGCCGTAGCAGAGAAATCCTGGAAGAGAGAGGGATTTCTAGGCTAACACACCTCTAGGAAAGAGCGTGGGTGTGAGGTTGGGGAGGAGGTGAGCCTGCTGTCCCCCCACGTCTGCATGTGACTGCTGCACACATGCATGGGGGAGCATACATGCCAACACAGGTGTGTGCACCTGCCTGCCCCAGGCAAGTACAAGCACGGGTTTGAGGAGCCTAGCAGACACCCCCATCCTACGTTTTCTCCTACTGATCACAGATCCATCTATCACCTTCAAGTCCACCTAACATCTGGAGTCACCTAGTGCTGATATATTTCTACCAAATTGGGCTCGGCACCTGTCCAGGGCCTGGGAGAGAAGCCAAGTTCTCCCTGGCTCCCTGGGGATTCTTTGGAAGCTGACATGGCTCGGGGCCCACCTGGCAGCGTGTTCTGGCTTCCCCTGTCTTCTCCATCTGCCCTGTGATGTGGCGTGACCCCAAGCCAGCCAGATGTCACATCCACAGAGTAACAGACCCAAATCAGCTGGTGGGTGGCTTTTCCCAGGCTCTGTCGCACACGGCCTTGACTGACTCCGGATGTGCCTCTGCCAACCCTGCCTCTGGGTGCTGCTTCCTGATCCCTTCCCCTCCCATCAGGATCTGACCTCCATTGAGGCGCCTTTACGCAGCAGAACTTTGCTGACGTGACCGTGACCCAAGTGACGCCAGCTCTCAGGAGTTAGAGGCAAAAAGATCAGAAACGTCAGGCCATCGCTTGCTATGAGAACTCTGTCTCGAAATAACAAAGTGCATGGCCTGGCAAGGAGTTGACAGTCTCCCCTCCCCTCCTACCTCACCCCAAGTGGGATCTCCCCGGTCTAACTCTGGGTACCCCTACCTCACATCCCAAAGGGCAGTAGATCTCTGGACCGTTCAAGGAACATAAGCCCAAGAGTCCCACCGGGGTTTTCCTGGGCAGCTCTAGCTTCAGCTGAACTGGCAAGAACCCAGGCGTTTACACACTGAGACATGCACATCTGAAACCCCTGGTATCACCCAGGAGGTGGGGGGGTTGAACCCAGGCCAGAGAGTACCGCCCTTGCCTGAGTCAAGCCACACGTCAATGAATTTGTTGTTTTCATGTTTTTGTTCAGAGGCATGGTCTCAAGCCCACATTGACTGGGACGACCAGTATACCCCACCACCCTCCGTTTTTAGGTTGCTAAGCATCCAACCCAGGGCTCCACACATACTAGGTGAGCACCTTACCGATCAAGCCACATCCCAGCCTCCCCATTCTGAGTCAATGGTTCTGGAAAACCAGAGTCTACATAAGCTGAAGTCTTCATCCCATCCCAGAAGACCAGCGGAGCTATGAATGGGGCCCTCCACCTCTCAGAATCCTACATGCACAAGGGATGTTATAGCTGGAGGTTCAAATTCTACAGAAAATGCCTCCCCTAAACACCTTGCTACTCATTTAAGGTTTGAAAACACTGGACCATGAGATGGGCAGATCTTAGTACCTCCCTGTCCTTTTTCTCCACTGCAACCTACAAAGTATGGTGTGACCCTAGCCTCCTCCCCCTCCTCCTCTTCCTCCTCTTCCTCCTCCTCCTCCTCTTCCTCTTGTTCTTCCTCCCCTCCTCCTCCTCCTCCTCCTTCTCCTCTCCTTCTTCTTTCTTCCCCTCCTCCTCCTCTTCTCTGTTTTAATGTTTAAGACAATAGTCTCCTATGTTTTCCTGGCTAGCCTATGCCTCCGTAGTGCTAGGATTAGAGTCATGTGCCAGCCACCCCCAGCTCCGTTTCATTCATTAGAATCACGTTTTAAAATGAGTATCTGGTTCCTTCATTGGAAGAATTCAAGTTGAATTCAAACAACTTGCATTAGGCTCTGTGCTTCCTCAACTGTGTATCCTATGGAGCCTAAATACAGCTCAAGCTGCAGTATACCGTAAGGAGAGAGTGCTCCAGATGGCAGAGGCAGAGCATTAAGGAAGTGAAAGTAAAATATCCCATTAATAAGGCTTAGCAAGGGTTAGCAAGATGGCTCAGCAGGCAAAGGAGCTTGCTGCCAAACCTGATGACCTGAGTTCAATCTCCAGGACCTACCGGATGCAGAAAGAGAATTCACTTTCTCAAGTTGTCCTCTAAACTACACACAGGTGCCATGGCACGCACTCAGTGGTAGAGCCCCCACACACACACACACATCACATTAATTAATTAATTAACATAGTAAAATAAAAGATCGAATTATATAGCCAGGCTTGATGATCTAATTCTGTAATGCCAGTACTCACTTGATGGGTAGACAGTGAACTTGGGAGGTCTGAAGATTTCAGGGGCTTATAGCTATTTGAACTTCTTCCCAAGTAATGGGGAGCCGCAGAAGATAGCGGGACAAAGCAACGGCAGGGTCAGCCATCAGTACTGGAAGAACCCCTCCCCCCCTCCGGCATCTTCACAGAAGATGGTTTTGATTCACAGGAGACCTGTAGCCCACACGTGGCAAGTACACATGCTGGTTATAGGTGAGGTGACTCCAGGACAGGGTGGGGCTGGGAAGGGCAATGAAATGGCAGAAGCCAGAGAAGAAAGACCTAAGACATTGAAGTTCTGGGGCATGGCTCAGTGGTAGAGCCCCTGTCTAGAATCCCCCAGTGAGGGGCTGGGGCGTGGCTCAATGATAGAGCCCCTGCCTAGAATCCCCCAGGGAGGGACTGGGAACAGGACTGTGACATAGAGAAGTTATGGCTATGCCTAGGACTCAGGGTATCTCTGAAGCAGTGATTCTCACATAAACAGTAAATAACAGGGGTTTAGCCACATGCTTATTCTCAGTGTCTCAACAGGAGGAGACACACAGTCACACACACACACACAGTCACACACACACACACACACACACACACAGATATGCACAATTCTTTTTTTTTAAGTTCTTCACATTTTTATTCTTTGTGCACAGAGACATGATCGGTTCCACTTGGTAGTCAGTTGAACAATCCATTCAAGGTCGCTTAGTCTAATTTAATGACGCCTATGTCCTTCGCATACTGACGGAAGCACTGGCGACACATGTTCAGCCCATATTTGCGGATCAGACCGTGGCGGTTAGAGTAGACGCGGCAAGAGCAGGAACCCTGGCCGAACTTCTGTGGGTGACTCCAGTAGAGCTGCTGGTGACCCATCTTGCCTTCAGATGTCCAACGAGGAAAACGGGCAATTCTTTAAAAAAAAAAAAAAAAAGAAAAGAAAAGAAAAGAAAAAGAAAAAATATTTTATTTATTTTATGTGAGTCCACTGTAACTGTCTTCAGATGCTCAAGAGGGTGTCAGATCTCATTACAGATGGTTGCGAGCCACCACGTGGTTGCTGGGATTTGAACTCAGGACCTCTGGAAGAACAGTCAGTGTTCTTAATCACTGAGCTAGCTCTCTAGCCCTGATACACACAATTCTTTTCAGGAAATTGGGAAGGGCAGGCCAGTGTACGTGCGTCTCGGTACCCAATATTATCACCCTGCTCCCCATGACACTGGAGATGGAACCCAGAGCTTCACACTCGTCATCAAGTTCTTTACCACTGACCTACAACGACGGCCATGGTTCTTTTTCTTTATTTTAAGGTGCTCAACTTTGTAGCCCAGGCTGGACCTGAACTCATTCCGTAGTCAACAACAGCTTTCAACTTGTGGTCTTCTTGTCTCAGGCACACAAATAGCTGGAATTATAAGCCTGTTCTTGTTATCTGTCTGTCTATCTATCTATCTATCTATCTATCTATCTATCTATCCACTTACTTACCTATCTATCTATCTATCTATCTATCTATCTATCTATCTATCCACTTACCTATCTATCTATCTATCTATCTATCTATCTATCCACTTACTTACCTATCTATCTATCTATCCACTTACTTACCTATATATCTATCTATCTATCTATCTATCCACTTACTTACTTATCTATCTATCTATCTATCTATCTATCTATCTATCTATCCACTTATCTATCTATCTATCTATCTATCTATCTATCCACTTACTTATCTATCTATCTATCTATCTATCTATCTATCTATCTATCTATCTATCTATCTATCTACCTATCCATCCCCAGTGTGTATGGGCGTGCATGTGTGGAGGTCTGAAGCCAACTTTCAAGAGTCAGTTCTCTCCTTCCACTATTGGGTCCCAGGGCTTGAACTTGGGTCACCGGACCTGGCAGCAAGCATCTTTACCCACTGAGCCGTCTCACTGGCCCTTATTTATCATCAATAGCTGGCCTCAAAAGCATTTGCAAAAAGACAGGCTCAGAGAAGTGGAATGACTGTCCTAGCTTTGCAAAGCACGCCTTGTTCCCTAGGCCACCGCCCACCTGGCTCCATCGCCCTCCCCCTCCCATCCTCCTGTTTTGTCTTTAATGAGCCGGATTCTTTGATAATAGCAGTGAGCCTTTTATGAACTAAACAAACTAAAGCTGAGGTTTTTTTTCCCCTTTCACAAAAGACCTCATTGAATAAGCAATGGGCTTTTCTGCAACTATTTTTAAAGATGGAGCTGCAGGCGAGGCAGTATGGAAAGTCACGGAGAGCCAGTTGGCTCCTGAAGGTCACCCAGAACTCAGGGATAAGAGCCTGTGCTGGTGGCTACCCTGTGGTCCATGTACTGGGCCTTTTTACAGCCGATTGCCGCCATCACTTGGTCACTTGGAACAGCCATGGCGGTATCGTCCCTCCACCTTCTACAGTGTCCCCAGCCTGGTCTCTTGGACCCAAAAATGTGATACATAGATGTTGGTCTCCTTGTCTCCCCTGTTCCCCAGGACATTGCACTTAACTTCGTAGAGTACTAAACTGGGGCCACCATTCCCACAAGCAAAGCTTTCCAGTTCATTCCGACATCTCATCCTTAGCTACGTCTTTTTATTTGATGTGTACATTCATGTGCCTGTGTGGGACTATGTGCATGTGGCTGCAGTGCTCACAGAGGCCAGAAGGGGGCGCTGGAGAGCCTGGAGCTGGAGTAGAGGAGGACCTGGATGTGGGTCTTCTACCAGAACAGCAAGTGTTCTTAGCAATAGAGCCATCTTGTTTTCCCCCCAATTCTCAGCTACATCTTAGGCCTCATCTTAAGGGAAACTGGGGTCCGGAGAAGTCCACATGGCTATGTTTAGCCAAGACACTGGCAATCAAACCTGGGGGTCTCTGCTTCGTTGTGCCTCTGGCTTTCAACATTGCTCCCTAGGTCACTATAAGTAACTTGGAAGGTTCTAGAACGTTGAAGACCTGTTCGGGCCATGCTGGTAGCTGAGTTTTGTTGTTGTTGTTGTTGTTGTTGTTGTTGTTTTGTTCTTTTAACTCAGAACTGGGTAGAGCATTCTTACCTGCTGTGTATACCAGTTGCCTCAGTTCTCCGATCTGTAGGTTAGGTTGATACTAACAATAGTGAAACTAATGTTTCCGGGTCCTCAGCTCATAGCTCAAAGAGTCACTAAAGGCAGAGAGAGGGAGAGAGTAGAGAAGTGGAGGCTGGCCATGAGCATGTGAAGAGAGGGGGAAGGGGGTGGGGAAGAGGGGGGGGAGGGATGAGCCCCAGAGGACAAGAGAAAAACAAGAGAGCAAGAGAGGGAGGAGGGGGCGAGCAGCCCCTTTTATAGTGGGTCAGGCCTACCTGGCTGTTGCCAGGTAACTGTGGGGGAGGAGCTTAGACAGACCCGCTAACAGGTTCAACTCAGGTAACCAGACTTGGTGACAAATGCCTTTACCCACTGAGCCATCTTACTGGCTCTTGAACCTGGATTTAAAAGAACAGAACTCTTGTGGGCTAGCATATGTACCGGTGTGGATGTGACGGGTGCGCTGGCCTGCAAGCCGGTCGGTCAGTGTCTGCGTATGACTTCCTCTGTCCCTCTCCACCTCAGCCCGAAGGTATTTTTTTAATTATACTTTGGTTTTGTTTTTAATTTCCTCTGTGTGGGCTGGAGAGATGGTTCAGCGGTTAAGAGCACTGACTGCTCTTCCAGGGGTCCTGAGTTCAATTCCCAGCAACCACATGGTGGCTCGTAACCATCTGTAATGGGATCCGATATCCTCTTCTGGTGTGCGCACATATATTAAATAAATAAATAAATCTGAATTTACTCTGTGTGTGTGTGTGTGTGCGTGTGTGTGTGAATATGCGTGCCACGGTACACTTGCGACAGCCCGCGAGAATCAGTTCCCTCCTTATAGCATGTGGGTCCAGAACTCAGGTTGTCTGGCAGCAAGCACCTTTATCCAGTTAAGCGATCCAGCCTGCCCCACCTTATCGTTATCTCTCACTAAACCTGAAGCTTGCAGTCATGGCTAGGGAGCTTAGAAAGAGAGCTCGCCCCCTATAGTTTTACATGGGCCCTGCGGATCCAAACTCTGGTTCTCAACAGAGCAGTCTTCCCGGCCCTTGAATCTGCTATTGCCACCGGAAAGTCCAGAAGACGTAGAGTCTCTATTCTTCCTTTGGCGCCTTGACGCCCCCTGGTGGTTACTGAAGACCCTGCAGCTCAGCCACTCGTCCTGTTGCAGCGTGCACCTGACTCCTCCCGGGTGGCCTTCAGACCGGGTGGTGGGGACGCCCTCCTTGAGGCTGTCGAGGGATCCAGGGTTGAATCTCAGATGTGCCATCCCCAGCTCTGTTGCTTCGGTGAAATATATAGGTAGGAAAAACAAATAAATAATAGTAATAGTAGTAGTAGTGATAATAATAATAATAATAATAATAATAAAACAACTGAGCATTGTATGTCTTTTAATGCTATTCCTACGTCTCACACAGAGAGGGGCAGTGTCTCTAGGTCATATAATCCCTCTTTCCTAGCAAGTATGTAAGATGTGAAAGGACTCCCTCCCTGGGTAGGCGTGGAATAGGGGAAGGTGGCTGGGGTGGCTATTAGGGTACAAGAAAGGACGAGCTGAGGCTGGGTTTCAGGCAGGGCTTGTCTCTCAGGAAGAGATTTCACACAGTCAGACCACCTTGCAGGAGAAACTTAAATTGAGACAATGACAGAGCAGGGATGGCCGTGGCCACACCTTGGCAGTGGCTGCTTAGCTATATCTATACCTCTGCTAAACCTAAACTGGTCAGTGCCCCAGACGTTAGCTTGGGAGGAGGTCCTCTTTGTTCCTCTTCTTAGTACAACCACTTTGAATAAATCAATCTTCCCCCCCAACACCACTCCCTCACCTCCCCTGTTTTAAAAGACGGGGTCCCCCTCCGTAGGTCTGCTATGTAGATCAGGCTGGCCTGGCCAGCTCTGCCTCTCTGGTGTTGTTGGGATTAAAGGTGCGAGTCACCAAGTCCTGCTGTTTGTTATTGTTGTCGTTTGTTGGTTTGGGGTACCTTTAATTGTCTTATTGAGACACCGGCTGAGCCTGGCTTGTTAGGGTTGGCCAGGGCTGGGACCCTGACCCTAACAATTCTGGCAACATGACACCCCTTTGTCCCAACACCTTGGGGAACCCTGTGTCCCCAGTTCCTGGGCGTGGACAAGGTCAACAGGCACCCCCCCCCAAGTCACCTGCTGAGCTGAAACTTGATTCATCCAGTGATCTCTCAGAGCAACAGCTAGAAACAAAATCCGGCTTAATGCTTTTACAAAAGAATAATCACCAAAGCCCTAGGCCCTGTGGGAAAGAAAGGGGCGGTCGCCACCCCGCCAGCGCTCAGAGGTTAGACCGAAGGGAAGGGCTTGTTTTGTCACGTATACTTCATTTATTGTCAGAGAAGCACGTCGACGGAAGGTCAGAGTTCAACTTTTGGGAGTGAGTCGGTTTAAAGAACCTGCCTTTAGATTTAAAAGCCCGTCTTCCAGTAAAGTCAAGCGAGGATTCCTGTTTATGGTTAAATCTCTGTTTCTGGAGGATTGGGCTCTGCTCCACCTGTAACCTTAACTACAAAGGCACTGCCTGTTCCAGGAATGGCAATCATGTCTCTGTTTCAAAATGTTGTTTATAACCACCTAGAAACCACACACACACCTTCTTCCTAAGACCTGTTGTGGTTATTTTGTTTTGATCTCCCGATGAATTCTACTCCAGTAACCCCGCCTATTCCCCCCGCCATTTGAAAACCTCCTACCCCGACGCCTTGAACCCAGCCTTCGGGGGAGGCAGCCCGTGCGCAGGAATTTGAGCAAGCTTGCTTTAAATAATTTGGCCTGACGATTTGGGCGGGCGGTCTCTCTCCTCCCGTCTTTGGGGTTCACAAGTCCTCTCCCTCCGCTCTTTGAGTCCTAGGGATTGGCTCAGTAGCCGTCTCCGTGGCCCTGCTTCTTTGATTTGGGATTTTGGTTTCCAATAGAAAGACAAGCAAAAAGGGTAACAAGAGATGGGGTGCTTTGTCCCCAGCCACCTGGATGCTACCGAGGACCAGGAGCTCCAAGGAAAGGCTAAAAAGGCCAGATGTGGTGTTGCGTGCCTGTAATTTCCACATTCTTTTTTTTTTTTCTCGAGACAGGGTTTCTCTGTATAGCCCTGGCTGTCCTGGAACTCACTTTGTAGACCAGGCTGGCCTTGAACTCAGAAATCGGCCTGCCTCTGCCTCCCGAGTACTGGGATTAAAGGCGTGTGCCACCACGCCCAGCAATTTCCCCATTCTTTTTTTTTTTTTTTTTTTTTTTCTCTGATCAAGGCTCAATCTTTAATTGGAGGGTCTTGAATTTAAGGGGGGAAAGACCCATCTCCTACTTTGCCAGAATCTCATTGCTTTGGCAGGATCTGGTCAGGATCAAGCTCAGGGGCTCAGCAGGTAGCTTCTTGCAGGAAGCTGCAGAGGTGCCAGACAATAGACTTTACCTTGGTCAGAAGACTCCACCCTGGGTGGGCTAACTCTTCCCCATTCTTAAGATGCAGGGGAAATGTGACTTCATAGCTAGCCTGGTCTACACAGAAAGTTTGGGATCAGTCAGAGTTACTTAGTGACTTGTTTAAACCTACCCACGCACCGCAGGCAAGAAGGGGAGGAGGGGGGTAGTGAACATTTTGTTTCAATTGGCCTTCAGGGCAGTTTACTTATCTCAGGATTCACCTTACCTTCTTCATTTTTGTTTTTGCAACAGAGTCTGGGACCCACAATCCTCATGCCTCCGTCTCCTGAGCAGACCTGTATACCACTGTGCCCAGCTAGGTTAGTGAAGCATTTCCGAGGCAAAGAAAAAGTCTGAGGGTCTTTGTGAGCCGGCCTTGTCTTCTAACTGGAGTAAAGAGGAGCCTCCATGGGGTTTTTTTTTCTAAGTCTTATATTACTAAGTCTTTGCCGCCTTGCCTGGGCTACACAGTCAACTCAATTTTTTTTTTTCATTCTATTTTATGCGTGTAAGTGATTGGCTGTGTCTATATCTGTGCACCCCATGTGTGCAATGCCTACAGAGGCCAGGAGAGAGCCTCAACTCCCCCTGAACTGATGTTACAAATGATTGTGAGCTGCTGGGGGGGTGGGGCTGGGAATCCCGAATTTGTTTACCTTAAGTATTTACTTAACTGAGGTAACATCTGTGGGGTACCACATCCTGAAACCCATCATTGGCTGTTTGTTGCTGTCTTTGTACCCCTTGGGGAATAGCAGTGGCCCACAGAATGAGAAACTGTGAACTGGTCCGCTTCAGTAATAAAATCCTTGTGGAACCCATTGCCTCATTCATTGGCTGTCCTGCTGAGCCACGCCCCCATCCCTCCCTCTAGGCAGGCGCTCTCCCTTTGACCTGCAACCCCAACCTCCTTTTGTTTTTTATCTTAGGCTCTATCACGGGAACTGAAGAACTAAAACCATTCTGTTACCTTGTACTTGAGACAGGGTCTCCCTAAATTAACCAGGCTGACCCTGAACTTACTCCTGCCTCAGTTTCCCAGAAGGCAAGAATGACAGACCCATGTCACCAGGCCCAGGACTCTGTGGCATTCTGCCTAAACCACATATGGTCACTGTGGTAGTTTGAAGGAGAATGTCCCCCCAACCCCCCACCCCCGCCTATAGGCACATATATTTAAATGCTTGGTTCTCAGCTGGTGAACTGTTTGGGAAGGATTAGAAGGATTAGGGGGTGTGGCTTTGTTGGAATAGGCGTGGCCTAGTTAGAGGTGTGCCACTGAGGTTTCAAAAGCCTAAGTCAAACCCAGTGTCTGTCTGTCTGCCTCTGTTTCTCTCTCTCTGTCTCTTCTCTCTGTCTCTCTCTCTCTCTCTCTCTCACACACACACACACACACACACACACACACACACACATACACGCGCGCGCTCAAGCCCCCCCTTCTCTCTGCCTATTGCCTGTGGATCAGGATATAAAGCTCTCAGCTGTCCCTCCAGCAGGATGCTTGCCTGCTTGCCTGCCACCACACTCCCCATCATGATGATAATAAACTAAACCTCTAAAACTGTAAGCCATCCCTGATGAAGTGCTTTCTTCTATAAGAGTTGACGGGGTCACGATGTTTCTTCACAGCAAAAGAACACTGACTAAGGCAGCCAACCAAACCTCATCCCAATGACCAATTGGTCGGGACCGGTGGAGACATTTGGTCTTTTCTGTGACACCCTTCAAGCTGGGTACTGGTCAGATTTCGGTCATGTTTCCCAGGCAAGGCAGGGAGAAGAAACATCAGCCCTGTGATGTTCCCGGCTCACATGACTATCTGTGTGGGGTGATGTCCAAATTTGCTGTCCATTGCTCTGAGAAACACCAAAAACAACTTGGGGGGAGAAGGGTGTCTTAGTCAGGGTTTCTATTCTTGCACAAACATCATGACCAAGAAACAAGTTGGGGAGGAAAGGGTTTATTCAGCTTACACTTCCACACTGCTGTTCATCACTGAAGGAAGTTAGGATTGGAACTAAAGCAGGTCAGGGAGCAGGAGCTGATGCAGAAGCCATGGAGGGATGTTCTTTTCTGGCTTGATTCCCCTGGCTTGCTCAGCTTGCTTTCTTATAGAACCCAAGACTACCAGCCTAGGGATGGCTCCACCCACAAGGGAACCTCCCCACTTGATCACTAATTGAGAAAATGCCTTACAGCTGGATCTCAAGGAGGTACTTCGCCGAGGGTGGTTCCTTCCTCTATGATAACTCCAGCCTGTGTCAAGTTGACACACAAAATCAGACAGTACAAAGAATTTATCTCATCTTACAGGTTACAGTCTGCACCAGTCTGGCTTCTTAAAGGAAGAATTGATGACGTGAATGTGTATTAAAGGGATATTTGTTAGCCGGGTGGTGGCGACCCAGGCCTTTAACCCCAGTGCTTGGGAGGAAGAGGCAGGGATCTCTGTGAGTTCAAAGTCAGCCTGGCCTATAGAGAGAGTGTTCCAGGACAGCCAAGGCTATACAGAGGAACCATGTCTTGAAAAACCAAAACTTAAAAAAAAAAAAAAAATTAGATTCATATATGGGATGTAGTCCAGGTGGTCCAACAACGGCAGCCTCACACTAGGGAAGCAGAGGAACCTTTGCTGGTTTTATTCAGCTCACGGGGCTTCTAGCTCAATGGCGTCAGTCTGGGGCTGAAGGCCTGGGCCAGTGCTTCTCACCCTTCCTAAGGCTGCGACCTTTTCATCCAATTCCTCACACTGTGGAGACCCCCAACCATAAAACTACTTTGCTGCCGCTCCATAACTGTGATGTTGCTACTTTTGTGAATCAAAATGTAAATATCTGAAAGTATATCTGATATGGGACCTCTGGGGAAGGGTCCCCAAATGGGGGGGTTGCAACCCATGGGTTGAGAACCAATGGCCTGGAGGATTCCTGGGGGAGCTATTGGTCTTCAGTCCACGTTGGACTCCAGAAGAAGTTGGTTTTGATATCAGTGAAGGATGAGCTCTCCTGCTTCAATCTCGTCAAGAAAATCCCTCCGGTGAGTGCCCAGCAGTTCGGGGCGTAGTCAGTTCTAGGGGTGGTCAAATTGACAGCCAGGATCCGCCACCACACAGTCAGGAGAATGGTTGCTTGCTGGCTTGTTCTCAAGCTCAAGGTCCTTGATTTTTTTCTTAGCCCAGGTCTAACCTTGGGGTTGCGTGGGGACCTCCCACAGTGGGGTTGGGTCTTCCCATATTGATTGACAATTATGACAGTCCCATGTGGTTATGCCCAGAGGCCAATCTGATCCAGGCAATCCCTCCCCCCAAAATGAGACTCCCACGGATAACGGCTGCGGCTGGGCGGTGTCCAGTTGACAGCTGACCGTTAACCAGCAGAGACTACCTGGCTTGGCTCACGGTTACATGCTGAGTGTGGGAACCAGGAGCATTTCTGGGGTGGATGAGAGAGAAGTGGGCTCTAACACCAAATGAGGTGTTTGTACAGAGCTATACCTTAGGAACTGGGTATCCCTCAAAAGCCAGATTTATGGGGGTTTTCCTCTTAATTTTTTTCCATTTTCATATGTGTTCATATATGTATATTTTTTACATGCGTGTGGCCATCCACGCACGTGGCGGCCTACAGCCGATGTCCAGAATCATCCTCGCTAAGCCGACTAGCCTCACTAGCCATCTTGGTCTGGAGATCCCGTCTCGGACTTCTGAGACTGGAATCACAGGCAGGTGCCGCAGACACCCAGCCTTTCTGTGGGTTCTAGGGAACCCAGTTCCATCTTCACCCATGTCAGGCAAGTTCTGTAACCACTGAGCCATCTCCCCAGCCCTCGTTTGTTTTTCTGAGTTTCACCTATCCCTGGCTGGCATCAAACTCACTATGTCACTGAGAACGACCTTGGATTCTTGCTCCTCCTGCCCCCACATCCCGAGTGCAGGGCTGACAGGCGTGCTCCACCATGCCTGGCTTATGGGGTACTGCGGATCATGCAAGTCCTGCAATTGGGCCACCTCAAACTCAGTTGAAATAGAAACCAAATTATCCCAAGACACATGGGTTCAAAAACCAACCTTAACCCGAAGGAGGCCATTGGGAAGTGATGTCATCGATAGGGACGGAAGCCAGTGGGCTGCCCTTGGGTTATTGGAGCAAGGAGGCATTCCACGTCTTTCTCTTTTGTTTTCTAGGCATGAAAAAGCCATGCATCCTGCCATGCATTTCCCACCATGGGTCTTTGGCATCCCACCAGAGACCCAAAGCAAGACTGCACACCCAGTCTTGGTCTGGAATCTCCAAAACTCAGTCAAAGAAACCTTTACCCAGTGTTGGATCCTGTGAATTTAGATTAGTACCGAAAGTTTGGGCAGTTGTTGGAGATTTGAAGGGAATGAACTGATCCGTAGTTTGGGAAACTGCATGGCTGCAGACAGCCCAGGATCCCTATGAAAGAAGTTCATCCCCTGCCATTCTGTCTTTCTGTGACTTCTTGCAAAGGCTTGTAGCACCCCCTGGTGTCCACTACTGGAATTTCATGGAGGAATTCAGGGGGTGAGATGTTTGGATATGTAGAAAGTTCCAGCTCAGAGGATAGGTTTGTTATAGACTGGAATCTAGTTCTGGGCACAGAAGATATGAGGAGTCAAAGAGCAAGCCAAACATAGATGGGTTCATCATGGGTATAGTCTGAGCTGGACACAAATACTTGGGGTCATGTCTATGGAAAGTGTGTGTTTTATATCAACTTGACACAAGCTAGAGTCATCTGAGAAAAGGGAGCCACATTGGAAAAAAATGCCTCCATAAGATCTGGCTGCAGACACGTCTATAAGGTATTTTCTTAATTAGTGATTGATAATGGAGGGCCCAGCCCATTGTGGATGGGGCCATCCCTGGGCTGGTGGTCCTGGGTTCTATAAGAAAGCAGACTGAGCAAGCCATGAGGACCAAGCCAGTAGGTAGCATCCTTCCATGGCCTCTGCACAGCCCCTGCCTCCAGGTTTCAGCCCTGCTTGAGTTCCTGCCCTCACTGATTTTGATGATGAACTGTGATGTGGAACTGTGAGCGAAATAAACCTTTTCCTCCCCACGTTGCTCTTGGCCACGGTGTTTCATCACAGTAAAAAGCAAACCCTAACTAAGGCAGAAAGTAAACCACACCACCCCGTGGGCTTTCTGCAAAAGGCATCTTCCAGAAGAGAAAATGCAGAATAAAGATGGGAACTCAGGGTTCCGTAAGAAAAGCAAGGCAGAAGTCAGAATATCTCTGTCCCTTGTGGGCATCCGGGGTACAGACGGGGAGGTAGAAAACCCACAGAGGCATGAGCAGAGCTGCCCTCTCCCCATCTAGGTTACACCTCTGGCCTTTCCTGGGACTGGGGTCCTATACGCTACTGTTGTGCATAGGTGTGTCTGTATTCCTGTGTGTGTGTGTGTGTGTGTGTGTGTGTGTGTGTGTGTGTAGGCCAGATGTGGGGAGTCCTGATCTATCGTTCGCTGCCTTGTTCTTTTGAGACAGGGTCTCTCACTGAACTTGAAGTTGGGGTGGCTACCACCAGCCGTCCTCCTCTTTCCACCCCAAGGCACTTGGGATACAGGGACGTGTGCAGCTATGCCTCTTGTGAAGGTGAGACCCTAAACGGTTCTGTGCTAGAGGGAACCGAATGATTGCCATATTGTCTGGCTCACCCGTGTGAGTATGGGTGTACATGCGTGTGCAGTATTCTGCTAAGTCTTCAGGCAGGTGTGGCAGCTGTGGGGGTGGACCTCTTCACTCCTGGCTGTGGCCAAGGCCTGGCAAAGAAAAATGCCACATGACCAAGTGGGCACTGCCACCTGCTGGAGCCATTGGAAACTGCAGGCAGTTTGGAGTCTGGTGTTAGGGGGCCTTATCTTTTGAGAATCCCACTGTCCTTTCTGTCCAGCAGTAGAAAAGGGGGTCCTCCACCACACCCGATGGTCCCCAGGAGCCTCTCTAAGTAATAGCTCAGAGAGATGCTGCTTTTTCAAAAGATGGGAAATAGTATTACAAACGAAAGCAATTCTATTAAAATCCTAGTGTTTATATAGATGCATATGTGCATGTTCAACTATGTGAGTACCTGCACACACACGTGCACATGCGTGTGGAAACTAACGGTCACTCTCGGATGCCATTCTTCACTCACTCTCAGCCTTGTGGGGCTTTTTGTTGGTGGTTTGTTATTTGTTTTTCAAGACAAGGTTTTTTTCTGGGCCGCCCTGGCTGGCCTGGAACTCAGAGATCTGCCTGCCTCTGCCTCCCAAGTACTGGGACTGAAGGCGTGCGCCACCACCACCCAGACTACCTCATGTTCCTGCTGCCGTGCCTTCCCGTCTCTGATGGACGGTCTGCCTTCGTACACCACACCTGGGTCACCCCACCTCCAATAGGTGTCACTCTGTCCCCATCATCGATCGCGCAGTGCCCAAGGGACCCCCTGCTGCCTCTAAGCACGTACAAAGCTTCATTGACACACAGGGGGAAAGACACTCTGCCACACAGGGTGTGCTTGGTGGAGCTTTTATTCAGGGACGATGGCGGCATGTCATGGGAATGAATGGTACAAGAGACAATACTATCTCAGCAGGATATCCAAGGGCCAACAGTTACAGTGACAAGAGATCTACCTTCCCAGACTTGATCATCCTTATCCGGCAGGTGCTGGCTGCCCTGGCATGATGGGTACCGGGAAACCTGGAAGCTTACATCTACACCTACATACCATGTTTCCTTCCTTCCTTCCTTCCTTCCTTCCTTCCTTCCTTCCTTCCTTCCTTTTTTTTTTTTTTTTTTTTTTTTTTTTTTTTTTTTTTTTTTTT
>NC_034612.1:34796655-34807477 GCF_900095145.1 Mus pahari
TTTTTTTTTTTTTTTTTTTTTTTTTTTTTTTTTTTTTTTTTTGAGACAGGCACTCCCTATGTGACTCTGGATGTCCTGGAACTCACTCTGTAGACCAGGCTGACCTTGAACTCTGATCTGATGTCTACCTGCCTCTGCCTCCCGAATGCTGAGGTTAAAGGTGTGCACCACCATGCCAGACTCCTCCTGATCATCCTTTATCATCTTTCAAAGCATCCTCTGCCTCCTGCTTTTTTCTTCTGCTACTTTGGGAGTAACTGAGTGGGTAAGGTATCACACTATACTACACACACACACACACACACACACACACACACAGAGAGAGAGAGAGAGAGAGAGAGAGAGAGAGAGAGAGAGAGACATCAAGACTCAGCAGTACAAAACTTCTATCCCAAATCCTCACTAGCTCAACCTTCCTTCTATTTGCCCCAATTACTTCTTTCCTCAGTGGACATTGATCTTGCAGGTTTCAGCAAAAGAGGGTCCACTTACAAAGCATTCTACACTCACAGGGCGTTCATTCTGCCCCCATCCCCCACCCCAGCCTCCAGCAAGCAGGCAGGGAAACAGAATGGCCTGGTCGTGGAACTGTAGAGACAAAGGACAGAGGACGAGGCCAGGCTTGGGTGCCACCTTTGAGGTCTAGTTCAAATCCATCCTAGCAACAAGCCTTCCAGATACGCAGCAGATCATCTCAGGTGCTCCATCACGGCCACGTGTGCCCTTCCTTGCTGTGAGCACGCCCATCTATCTGAGCGTGTTATCTTTCGCTATCTATACTTAACCATCTGTGACCTCCTTCCTCGTTCCTTCTGGCCAGGGGCCTCAGTAGTCCCCAGTGAGCAATGGGCAAGGGGCCGCCAGACCTGCCTGGGAGAGTCTTAACACAACGCACTAAAGATTAGAATCCTGCTTGGTAGAGGGGGTGGGGGGAGGGTGACTGGGAACAGTTTACAGCACTGACTAGACTGTACAGATGAGGAGATGACAGTGGGGGGGGGCGACACAAAGGACGAATGACGTCAGCTGGACTGTACAGATCGGCGACCCCCGTCTGGGCACACGGTCACCCCGGTGTAAACCCCTCCTGCTCAGTAGCATAGGTCACCCTGCCCGAAGCTCCTGACGGGTGATCGGTGAATACTGAGAGAGGTCTGGGGTGGGAGTTCACACATTGTACGTTTTCACAGGTTTGTAGAGGGGTGGAAGCAGTCCGTGGTTCTCTCGGACGATTTCCAGGTACTCAGACGGGGAGTCCAGAAAGAGGGATCCGCAGCACACCTGGCAGCAACACTTGAGCCCAGTGGCCCCTGGGCTCTTTACAGACATGGGAGGGGGGGAAGGTCAAAATCATCCACCGATGGTCCATAAACGCCAGGGGTCGATTACCACCCCCCTCCCCCGGGAGACTCCCCACCAGCCTGCCCGAGGGCTCGAGAGTTCAGCGGAAAGGAGATGAGTCAGATGGGTTACCGGCCAACTCAGCCATCCTACCAGTCTGTCCCTGTCTCTTCTGGGCATCATTCCAAACCCAAGGATTTAGCAGGATCCCCTCCAGAGGTTCTGGTCTGCCTACCACACCCTCTCCTAGATAAGGCTCAGTGGTCTAGCCTCCATCCTATAGAGCACCTACCTCCACAACGTCCTTCTGGGTTGCGGCACTCCGCACAGTCATGTACATGAGGAAAACCAGCAGCACGGTGATTAGCGTGGCACACGGGAAAGCAAAGACGAACGGCTGGAAGCCTGAGGGGGGGGGGAAGAGGTTACAGCCTGGGGGGGGTGAAGAGGGAGTTACAGCCTGGGGGAAGAGAGGGGGTTACAGGACTGGGGGCGGGGGAGATGGAGTTACAGCCTGGTGGGGGAGAGGGAGTTACAGCCTGGGGGGGGGGGAGAGAGGGGGTTACAGGACTGGGAGCTGGTGTTCAAGGATGAGCTCTTGAGTAAAAGCTGGTACTGTCAAGTTTAAGGACCTGAGTTGGATCCCAAGAGTGAACACGGTAATAAAAAGAGATAACTGGCTCACTGAAATTGTCCCCCTGGCCTCCACATGTGTGTCATGGCACACACAGTAGCCGGGAGGTGGTGGCATGCACCTTTAATCCCAGCACTCAGGAGGCAGAGGCAGGCAGATCTCTGTGAGTTCAGGACCAGCCTGGTCTATAGAACCGGTTCCAGGCCAGCCAGGACTACACACATGGAAACCCTCTCTTGAAAAGACAAACCAAAAGAAAAGAACAAGCACGCACAACAAATAAAAGTATTTTTTTTTAAACTACTGATGTTGAGTGTGTGTGTGTGCGTGCGTGTGTGCGTGTGTGCATGCGTGCGTGTGTGTGTGTGTGTGTGTGTGTGTGTGTGTGTGTGTGTAGGGGGGTTCTATAAGAGAGCAGGCTGAGCCAGCCAAGGGAAGCAAGACCGTAAGTGACATCCCTCCATGGCCTCTGCATCAGCTCCTGCTTCCTGACCTGCTTGAGTTCCAGTCCTGACTTCCTTGGTGATGAACAGCAATGTGGAAGTGTAAGCTGAATAAACCCTTTCCTCCCCAATTGTTTCTTGGTCATGATGTTTGTGCAGGAATAGAAACCCTAAGACAGTCACCCATTCCTATCTTGTTCTCCCTCTCTCCCCCTATCTCCTTCAAGCCCAGAGTCCTGCCTCTGTCTGCCTTCTCTCTTGTTATCTACAGTAAAAATCTTCCCCATAGTTTAGGAGTGGCCATGCCCCCCTCTTAGTTTATTTTTTGCTTTTATTCAATAGCATCTTCTTGGGGCAGTTAAATTCCCCACCCCTGCTGTGTGGGCCAGAGTCGATGACTAGTGGATAAGAGTGAATCGTGTGTCTCCAAAGTCTACACCATGAGCCTGGGAAGAATCCCTGTGTCGGTTAGTTCCTGTGTCAACTGGATTGGATTGTACCATGTGCAAAGAGCATCTCCAGAGATGATTGCCTCCTGAGTGCTCTCTCGTTTGAGTCATAACTGAGTGGCATTCTTGGGAAATGGTCCGCGGGAGGAGGGAGGGGCCTTGGAACTGTGATGGATAACCTGGGAAAACAGTCTCAGTTGACGGGTAACCTAGATCAGGCTGGCCCACGGCATGAGTATGTCTTCATTCTTTCATTTTTTTAAAAAAGAATTATTTGTTAAATGTATGTGAATACACCGTCACTGTCTTCAGACACACCAGAAGAGGGCACTGGATCCCATTACGGATGGTTGTGAGCCATTGTATGGTTGCTGGGAATTGAACTCATGACCTCTGGGAGGAGCAGTCAATGCTCTTAACCACTGAGCCATCTCGCCAGCCCCCTATGCCTTGATTCTTCAACGGCAATGTGCAAAATGTGGGTAGCACCATTTCCTAGTTTGGGGCGTTAAGCTGTGTAAGAGGCAGGCATTCTCTGCTCTTGAGTGTAGATGGGGTATTGACTAGCTGCTGAGTTCCTGCCTTGACTTCCCTCGATGACGGACCACACCCTCAACGTGTAAGCCAAATCATCAGGATTTTATCACAGCGACAGAGATGGAAGTAGGCCGTGACGTCACCAAGGACATGAGGGAAGGACCTGAGGGCTGGGTTTTGTTCTGGCTCCCTCCTGCGGTTCCTTTGCCTACTTCCGGTCAGCCATGACGTAAGCTGCCCTTCTCTCTGACTGCCATCTACTGTGAAGGAGCTACGGGGTCTCCCACTTCACCCATGTTTTGCCCATGTTCATGGAGCTGAGCAAGTATGGGGCAAACTCTCAGACTCCTTCCTCTCAAAACAATGCCAGTTGTCCGGTCAGGAATTCGGTTGACAGGGATGTAGAAATAATAAACGCAGCTCCCATCTCTGCGTCTCTGCCGTACGATGTCTCCGCCTCAGCTTCCCACCACATGGCCCTTCTGGCCTCACCCACAAAGCCTCTTCCCAAGGATACACCAGCATGGGGCTGCGTCCCGAGAAAAGGTGGTGTGCATGAGTGTGTGTGTGTGCAGATGTGTGTGTGCAGATGCGCAGGCATGCTGTGGAGGTCAGAGGTTAACATCAGGAGTCTTCCCATATCCCTCTGCACATCCCCCACCTTGGTTTTCAGTGCATTTGTTTGGTTGGTTGGTTCTACTTTTTAAATGCATTTATTTATTATTTATTTATCTTATTGTTGGGGGGTGTGTATGTGTGCCCGTGCGTGCGTGCGTGCGTGTGTGTGTGTGTGTGTGTGTGTGTGTGTACGCACACAGTGTACTCGTGTGTGTGTGTGTGTGTGTGTGTGTGTGTAGATCAGAGAACAAGTTTAGAGTTAGTTCTCTCCTTCCCACATGTCCCTCCTGGGCATAGAACTCAGGTCATCAGGCTTAGCGGCAAGCACCTTTACCCACTGAGCCATCTTGTCAGCCCATTTTTTTTTTTTTTTTTTTTTTTTTTTTGGTTTTTCGAGACAGGGTTTCTCTGTATAGCCCTGGCTGTCCTGGAACTCACTTGGTAGACCAGGCTGGCCTCGAACTCAGAAATCCGCCTGCCTCTGCCTCCCGAGTGCTGGGATTAAAGGCCTGAGCCACCAGGCCCGGCTGTCAGCCCATTTTTTGGGTTTGTTCGTTTAAGACAGGGTCCCACTTGGTAGTCCTGGCTGGTCTGGAGCTTCAGCATAAACTAGGCTTGCTTTGGACTCACAAAGCTCTGCCTGACTCTGTGACTCTGCCTTCCAAAGACTGAAATTGCAGGTCTACACCACCACACCTAGCTTCTACCTCATTTTCTTTAGATGGGGTTTCTTACTGAACTCAGAGCTCACCGATTTGGCTTGACTGGCTTGTCGGGGAGTCCTAGGAATCCTCCAGTCTCCACATCCCTGCCCCTAGTACTGGGGTGACAGACACAGGCCTCCTCTCCCCCCCTTTTAAGTTTTTGTTATGTGTACGGGTGTTTTCCCTGTGCGTATGTCTGTGCAATGTGTGCATACAGTACCTGCAGGATCCAGAAGGAAGCATCAGATGTCCCGGAACTGGAGTCCCAGGTAGCCATGAGCTGCCATGTGGGTGCCGGGAATTGTTAGTAGTATTTAGTGGAGGTAACGACGTCAGTAGAGTAGGGGGTAGTATCAATGCATTTGGTGGTTGCACTGGTTAAGTATTGGTGGTGGGCCAGGCATTGGTGGCACATACTTTTAATCCCAGCTCTCAGGAGGCAGAGGCAGGCGATTCCCTGTGAATTCAAGGCCAGCTTGGTCTATAGAGTGAGTTCTGGGACAGCCAGGGTTCCACAGTGAGACCCTTTCTCAAGCCACCAACCCCTAAAAGTGTTGTTGGTGGTGGTGGTATTAACGGAATTTGGTGGTATATAAAAGTCAGTAGAATGTTAGGGCATTGGTACAGTTTGCTAGTGGTACCTAGATTGGTAGAGTGTTAAGGGTTGATCCTGGTGGTGTTTGGTGCTGGTGCTGAAGTTGACAGAGTGCTGGAGATGGTATTGGTGGAGTTGGTGATGGGGCTGAAGTGGTAGAGAGCCATTAATGGTATTGGTGGGGTTTGTTGTTGGTACTAAGGTGGGCAGAGTGTTCAGGATCATCATGGCGAAGTTTCAAGTTGGTGCTGAAAGGTGGAGTGTTGATCGTTGGAGTCTGGTGGTGACGATGGTGGTGGATGGTGGTGGTAGTGGTGGCTGTAGCATTTGGTCATTGAAATGTGAATTGTTCCTTTACCCAGGAGAACTACTCATGACCTTAGTGCTGACGGGGCTGTTCTTGATGCCCTTGGTTAGATCAGATCAGCTACCACGTGATCAGCTGGTCACCAGAGGTGACGGCAGGGGTTTGATACCTGTATGGCACTGCGCAGAAGGCAAGGTGTCACTTACTGGAGGGCCACACCTGAATCCTGTGGTACTGGTGAGCCTTGCTGATAGCATTCTCAGCACGGAAGATGAAGCAGTAGTCCCCGGGGTCCTGGAAGACGTGGGTCAGGTTAAAAGATGTCCGGGTCACCAACACAGCGTGGCACTCTCTGTCCTCCAGTGGGAGACACTGTGGCTTGAGGCCCCAGCACACATGCAGCGGCGGGCTACGGAAGAACAGATACACATTTTCAGAAAGGGCTTGGTAAGGAGCAGGAGCCCAGACTAAGCCCAGGGAAGCTGAGTAAGGCAGAAACTGCAGAGTCCTCTCCATACAGGATGGTAGCCTGCCATGTTCCATGTGATGGTTCAGAGTCCAACTGTCACTTTAGTAAGACTCTCCATGGAAACAAACCTCAGAGCGTGTCTGTGCCAGGGCTTCTAAGTTAGGTTAATTAAGGTGGGAAGACCCACGCTGAATGTAGGGAGCACCATTCGGTGTGTTACAGTAAAAAGCGAAAGCCAACAGAGCACCCGCATCCATCACTCTCTGCTTCCTGACTGTGGGCGCCATGTGACCAGCCATCTAAAAACCCTTCTGCTATGCCTCCCAGCTTGTAAATATTAATCTCAGTTGGGGGTTTCTATCCTGCCTTAGGTCATTCAGTTCCCTGATAAAATATATACAACTTTTATATTTATAATAAACCTTATGCACTAGAGCTGGGCAGATATCTACCCCCTAAGCTATTAGAATCTACTTCCCTACCCACAATCCCAAGTTATAACTTGCCATGTTCCATCTGGGCCACCCTTCACTCTTAACTCCAATTGGCTGACCCTCATGGCCATGTTTTCATGGCTCACCTACCCCATGGTGGCCTCTCCTCCCTCCACCTTCTTTTCTTTCATGGTCCTGCCTCAGACCCCAAGCCTGGGAATTTAAAGCCACCTATCTTTTCTCTGCTTGTCTATAGGCTATCAGCATCAACCAATAGTGTTAAATTAAGAAACAAGGCCATTACTTGAATGAAATATGTGCAGATTCTCTCGTCCCTGGGGGCAACCAGGCCTGGGGAGGTGGCAATATTTAGCATTACAATACATAGCAAGGCCGGGCGGTGGTGGTGCACGCCTTTAATCCCAGCACTCTGCCTTTAATCCCAGCACTCGGGAGGCAGAGGCAAGCAGATTTCTGAGTTCAAGGCCAGCCTGGTCTACGACATGAATTCCAGGACAGCCAGGGCTACACAGAGAAACCCTGTCTCGAAAAACAAAAACAAAACAAAACAAAACAAAAAACAATACATAGCAAAAGACCAAACCTCAACAAGTCCCATTTTTTTTTTGTCTAAATATAAAAAGGCTCTTTCGCTTATAATAATAAACAACATACAGTAGGAACAATTATGGACAGTTATAAAAATTATTATGGGCTGGGGAGATGACTCAGTGGTTAAGACCACTGACTGCTTTTCCAGAGGTCCTGAGTTCAATTCCCAGCAACTATGCCTTCATTAGAGGCTGGAGAGATGGCTCAGCGGTTAAGAGCACCGACTGCTCTTCTGAAGGTCCAAGTTCAAATCCCAGCCACCACATGGTGGCTCACAACCATCTGTAATGAGGTCTGATGCCCTCTTCTGGAGTCTCTGAAAACATTTGCATATAATAAATAAGCAAACCTTTAAACCAGTTATTAAGCAATGTGTTTTAAAAGTTCACTTTTGTTTGTATTTGACAACTCAGGAGAAGGTGTTGTTTTCTATCCTATCTTGGTCATTCAGGGTACTACATTTAAATCGGTTTCTATCTTAATTTACATTATTAATTTAAAAATATCTTCTTAGACATAGACATCCTCTTAAGTCCTAAACAACTTAAACTTCATTGTGAGACTATACCTCCATCGGAGACCTGGGAAAGAATAAGTATTACCTGAGTATGCAGGAAGTGCAGGAACACAGCTTCCGAAAAATTATAGAAATGACAGAGACAGCTGACTGCCTGGACCATCCCCCAAATTATCTCTGTAATGTTGAAGCATCTACCTCGAGCCGTCTGGTCCAGAATATCTGACAGAACTTTTGTCTGTGCAGTTGCTTAGATCTGAATATTTCACTTCTTTTAGAAATCTATGCCAGCCCTTATTTTTAATGATTTGCCTAAGAGACCAGGAACCTGTAAACACGTGGTGCTGATCCAGTTCTCTCCCAGTTCATAGCCATGGACAGAGTAGTACCATCGTCCCTCTAGGCTCTTTAAGGGACAGGGCAGGCTCTGTGGCATCATTGGGAGTGTAGAGAGGCCACAGAACACCCATACAACACTCCAGGGGTTCACTCACCTCCCGAAGAAGTTCAGGTTCATTGTCAGCTTTTGGAATGTCTGCAGGAGGGTGGGCCCCAAAATCTGGATGCCTTGAAGCGACTCTGTAAGGAAGGAGGAACCCACTGGATCTAGTGGCCGGGGATTGTCACAAGGTGCACAACCCCCTAGGCTGCGTGACCACCTCTGTGTCCTTGCCTCTGCTCCTGGTGCTGGCTCAGAGGAAGGCAACTGGAGAAGCAAGCAAAAGCCAGCTCTCTCACCCACTGTCACTATGCCACAAGAAAAGCGCCAGCCATCACCAAAGGCAAGGAAATTCTCACAAGGTCTGGAGAGACACCTCATCTGGTATCCTTGTTAGTTAACTCTGTCAGCTCGACACATCCTAGAATCAGTCTCCCGAAAAGAGAGGGATTGCCCGGGTTCAGACTGGCCTGTGAACAAGCATGTCAGTGATGTTTCATCTTGATTCCTAATAGATGTGGGAGGACCCAGTCCACCGTGGGCAGCACCATTCCCTAGGCAGGCGGTCCAGGGCTGTGTAGGAAAGCCAGCTGAGCGCGAGCTGGTGAGTGAGCTGACACACAGCAGTTTTTCATAGTTTCTGCTGTACTTCCTTGATATGCTTCCCTGGTTACAGGTAATGCGTTGTGGGACCAGCAAACAGTTCTGCCTTCAGGTTCCCACCTTGAGTTCTTGCCCTGACTTCTCTCAGTGACCTGGAGTCTAAGACAGAGAAACCTTTTCCTCCCCGGAGTTGCTTTTGGCCAGAGTGTTTTTATCCCAGCCACAGAGGACAACTGGTAAAGACTAGACCTGAATTCCACCCTTGCCACCTCGTCAAGTGCTGGGTACAGTGACATCTGCTTAAAATCCCAGAGCTGGGAGAGTGGAGATGTGTGGATCCCTGAGAGTCCCTGGCCAGCCAGACAAGCTCATGAGGTCAGCTACAGGGCAGTAAGAAATAGTTGTTTCAAAAGAATGTTGTTGAGCCGGGACAGGTGGCTCCTTCCTTTTATCCTAGCACCTGGAGACAGAGACAGGGGGATTGCTGTGAGTTCCAGGCCAGTCAGGGCTACACTGTCAAAAATAATTATTAATTTTTAAAAGTAGACTGGAATCTGAAAATTCAAGGTTTTCCTCCTGACCTCCACATGCAAATGCACACGTGTGCATACCCACCTGTACATATGTGTTAAGTACAGGCTCAGGTGCACATCATGCACATACCCTCACCCCCACACATACACACATACAAAGAAATCTCTGGAAGCTGTCCAGAGCCAGGTAGCTAGAGAGGCTTCCCACCCTCTATAGGCAGCTTCGACCTGAACTGTATTGACTGGGGAATAAAGGTCTGGTCAAGCTCAGGCTCTGAGGGCAGAGTAACCTAAACTCGGATGCCAGAGAGTGGCTGCCTGTGGCCTTTGGCAGACTCTCTGAAGCAGACATGAGAGTGGAGATAGCTCTGAGGATATTGTTGGTATTCTGTCTGGACTCTACCCCCACAGTTACCTGGCAACAGCCAGGTAGGTCTGGCCCACTATAAAAGGGGCTGCTTGCCCCCTCCTCACTGTCTTACTCTCTCACTCTTACCTCTTGCTCCCTTGCTCCCCCCCCCACATTCCTTCCCCCCACCACGTGCTCATGGCTGACCTCCACTTCTCTACTCTCTCCCTCTCTCTGCCTTTTTCTGCCTCTACTACCCTCTTGACTCCCCTCCCCATGCCCTGAATAAACTCTATTCTATACTATACCATCGTGTGGGTGGTCCTCAGGGGGAAGGGATGCCTTGGCAGGGGCCCACTGAGGCATCGCCTTCCCCCACACCTCACCACACCCCCATAGAACATATTCTACCTCTTTATCTTTTTATAAACACATCACTCTGAAGCAGACATGAGAGTGGAGATGGCTCCGAGGGTATTCCTTCGAGAGCGGCCCGATGCTAGCCTGGAGTCACTGGATCTGGAAGGAATGTTGTCTAGGACTCCTTGGGTAGAGCCAGTCCGGCAGCAGACCTACCCCGCAGATCCAATGATGCTGAGAAGTCACCGGTCTTCTGTATGATGCCCTTCGTGGTGTCTGGCTTTATCTGCTCCCATTCTGCCACCACCCTGACTTTCACTATGAAGGTTCCAGGGCTCGAGTAGTTGTAATACACCACAGGGTTGTCAGTTATCAACAAGGTCCTGTGATATGACAGGGAGAAGGGACAGAGACATCACTGTTTCCCCTTTCATTCATTCGGAAGTGAATCTAACAAGACATCAGGGAAAACGCCTGTAATGATTTGGGAAGCTGAGGCAAGAGGATCTTAAGTTCAAGACTAAGCCTGTGCTGTACAAACAAGCTCCGTCTCAAAAATCAAAACAAAGATTCATAGCTCTTGGGCTGGAGAGATGGCTCAGCGGTTAAGAGCACTGACTGTTCTTCTGAAGGTCAAGAGTTCAAATCCCAGCAACCACATGGTGGCTCACAGCCATCTGTAATGAGATCTGACTCCCTCTTCTGGAGTGTCTGAAGACAGCTACAGTGTACTTACATATAATAAATAAATCTTAAAAAAAAAAAAAAGATTCATAGCTCTTAAATTTAAATGTGTCAGTTCTAGATTTCTATGTTTCTGTTTGATTTTGTCTTTTGAGGGAGTCTCTTTTTGTTTTGTTTTGTTTTTTGTTTTTGTT